>NW_027130923.1:0-18899 GCF_026122565.2 Emydura macquarii macquarii
TGTTATTCATAGCTAGGATGTAAGAGAGAGAGAGAGAGAACAAAATGTCCCTCCTTTTTCAAATGTCCATGAGCCCCCTCTGGGGCCTCACCTCTGCCCTTCAGGGTCAGGTGACCAACAGTATCCCTGCATGGTCTTCTCCACATCCTGAGTCAATAAGCATCACTTTATCAGATGCTTAGGCATGTCCATTACTCCTGAAAGAGCCAGGTTGTTTTATGCATGCCTCAGTGAGGAGTAAATTACCTCTCTGCTTTTAGTGTTTGCTTGGATTTGGTTCAAGCCATGTGAAACACACATTTGGCAATATTACATGGCAAAGTTTCATAACCATACATATGACATTGCAGGAAACATACTACCATAACAATAATGTTCAGTATGTCATGAGCATTCCAACAACTCCCTACATGACATACTTTGCTTTAAACAACACCCAGTTACACTATAAGGGGGAACACAAATGATACACGATCACACCATAAGGGTATACATGGGGTTTAGTGTGTCACACACTTGTCTCAACATATTACCATTCGTGAATAGTGCTAGAGAGAAAGAAATAGAGTGAGAGGAAGATATTTTCTTGAGGTTAGATATTCTCCTCTTCCCATTACTTTCCCATTAAGGTTAAGAGTTTGACTCTCTTAACAGTGTCTAAACTTTTCAAAAAAACATTTCAGCCACATGTACACAGACAATACCCAGACTCCTTTGCCCTCCTGTGTCAGCCAGTTGCAACAGGTTGTAACAGGTTGCAGCAGGCAGACACACCTTGCCTGGGAAGGAGCAATGTGGACACAAGAACTAATGGATATAAACTGGCCATCAGGAAGTTTAGACTTGAAATTAGATGCAAGTTTCTAACCATCAGAGGAGTGAAGTTCTGGAATAGCCTTCCAAGGGGAGCAGTGGGGGAAAAAAAAACTAGCTGGCTTCAAAACTGAGCTTGATAAATTTATGGAGGGGATGGTATGATGGTACAACTTAGTTTGGCAATTGACTGATTTTTGACTCCTAGTGGTAGATATGCCAATGGTCTGTGATGGGATGTTAGATGGGGGGGTTCTGAGATATTACAGAGAATTCTTTCCCGGTTGTCTGGCTGGTGAGTCTTGCCCACATGCTCAGGGTTTAACTGATTGCCATATTTGGGGTCAGGAAGGAATTTTCCTCCAGGGAAGATTGGCAAAGGTTCTGGTTTTTTTTTTAAATCTTCCTCTGTACCATGAGGCATGGCTCACTTGCTGATGGATTCTCTGTACCTTAAAGTCTTTAAATCACTATCTGAGGACTTTAATAACTGAGTGAGAGGTTAGAGGTTTATTACAGGAGTGGGTGGG
The DNA here is from genome assembly GCF_026122565.2 of Emydura macquarii macquarii. NCBI lineage: Eukaryota > Metazoa > Chordata > Testudines > Chelidae > Emydura > Emydura macquarii. The sequence continues at coordinate 1,344 of NW_027130923.1, forward strand.
TGAGGTTCTCTGGCCTGCGTTGTGCAAGAGGTCAGACTAGATGATCATATTGGTCCCTTCTGACCTTAGAGTCTATGAGTCTAGGAGACAAAGGACTGGGGAGGAGCAAGGGGATGGTTCTGGGGGTGTGGCTGGCTGGAAGGGCCAGTCCCCCATATAGTGGCTTGGGAGCAGGGGCTGAGAATGGGCGCTGAGGCTCCCTAGTTGGTTGCTGCTGTAATTTCTAATTAGTCTGTTAACAAAGTCTTTCTATGCTGTGATCCTAAGAACTAATAAACTCTTCTGACTTCCACACTGGCTGTGAATTGCTTCTGACTGCAAGGTGGGTGCATGGCCCCTTTGGGGCATGTAGGAGCTCCGCAGAGTCCCATCGAGGGGGACACACAGGGGGAGCTCGGGCAGAGCAGAGGTGCTGAACGCTCCAAGGTCAGATTCAGAAGGGGGATGCACAGGTGTGTGGAGACCCGGGGAGAAAGTGGGAGGGCGCAGACTCCAAGCACTAGAGCCCTGACTGTCTTCACCACGAGTGGTTCCTGATCCCTGATCCGGGGGGGCTTTGGCATACACTTACATAACCTGGATTGTTATAGTGCCTCAGTCCCTAGCGTGATATGTCATGCTATGAATACAGATTCAATGTAGAATATTTTGTTTAATTTGCTGTTAGAGAAGATCAAAAGTCTATTACAGGTACTGAAATTTCTGCCAATTAACCTTTAGGGTTGCATTCCCCACCCCACTGTTTATCCAGTAGACAGCAGGTGGAGAATTTTAAAAAAGAAGAAATTTATAACATGAATGCCTGGCAATGGAGTTGTGCAGTTACCTTTCTTAGTTCAAATTTTGCAGTTCTCTCACACTGTTACCATGCCCTAGACCTCAGTACGCCATGTAGCCACTGTGTTTACTCCACCGTCTGAAAGGGATCAGCAACTTCAGGAGGAGGTGTTGTGGTATATAGTTACCAAGCTGCCTTCTTAAAATCAAAGAATGATTTTATCGTTACCAGATGGAACAAAACATTTAGAGGAAAAGGATTTTTAGAAAACAAACAGCTTACACGCATGTCATTCATATGACAATAAGCATGGTTTCATAGAAGATAGGGCTAGTCAAACAAGCCTTTTACCTTTTTAACAGGTGTGACAGACAGCCAAGTCCACCCTAGCGGGCCTCACACTTCCATTGCTTGTAGTGGGTCAGGGAATCTCCAGTCACTCCATTTTCCCCAGGGAGGGGGTAGGGACCCGGGCCCACCCACTCCTCCAGGTCCCAGCCCAAGGGCCCTATGAAAAACAGCTATGTGCTGTTGGCACTGTGTTCCCAACTCCAAATTCTCTTCCCTTGGGCTAATTTTCCCCCTCCTTCTGGCTTCTTGAGCCTGGTACCTTCCTCCAGCCTGTTCCTCCACAGAACATCTGCACTCTAGTCTGCAGTGCAATGCAGCACTCCTGCTCCTCCCAGCTTGTGTCCTGTCTGTTGGGGGGGGGAGGGGGGAGGGGTCAGAGGGTTTTTATGGAGCACCTGGCTGGTCCCTAATTAGCTCCAGCTACTCCTAATTGCCCCCTAACAACTCTTAGCTAAACTGCAGGGAAGAGAGCCCGGAGCATTCTGAGGCTTCCCTATCTCCCTCAATCACTTTCCTGCTGCTCCTAGGGAGCCTGCTGCCCTGGGGAGCCCCTGCTGCCGCTGCCCCTTCCTGGGGGGCCCTGCCTGCTTGCCCCCCAGCTGGTTGTGTGGGCTTACTGCTTCCCCTACTGCCATGAGCACCCTTCCCCTGCTGCTGCTGCTCCCTCCCCACTGGCCCCAGCCTTTGGGGCACCCTTGCCCCTCCCCTTCCCCCATTCCCTGTCACTGCCCCCTTCCCCCTCTGCAGTTCTCCCCACCCTGTAGCCTCCTCCCTAGTTTGTTTGTTTGTTTCCCCCTGGTTTGTTTGTGTGCCCTGTCCTGCCCCTGCCCTGGCCTTGGCTTGTTTGTTTGTTTGTTTGCCCTTTCCTGGCCCTGCCTTGGTTTGTTTTTCTGTTTGCATTGCCCTGGCCCTACCCTGGTTTGCTCCCTGCCCCGCCCTGGCTCAGGGGGTTCACCCCTGAGCCTTTCCAGCCCTGCCTTAGCCACACCCCTCCCCCTTCCGCTGCCCTTTTCCCCCCTCTGCCCTGGCCCAGTACTCCTGCCCCATGGTGCTCATGGCCCCCCTCTAATTGCCCTCCCCCCTGGTTTTTTTGTTGCCCCCTCTCCCCCCCACACATTGCACCCCCTCCCCTAAGTTGACATAGTCCTTGCCCCCAGTGCAGCCGGAGGAGCCGGTGTTCCACGCAGGGCTGGTGAGTGTGTTCTTTGTGCTCCTGTCTGGACTGGTCTTCCCTTCTACCCCTGTCCGGGCATACTCCTCCCCTGCTTTCAACCTAGCGGGGAGGAGTGGTTGCCATCCCTTCCCCCTCTCTCTCTCCCCTCCCTTCCCCCAACCAGTCCCCCCCTCCCCTCTCCAACCCCCCTTCCTCTTCCGCCCTCCCCCCCCCCCAAACGGACCCACCCCTGTCCCCTCCCAAGATGGCGTGTGTCTGGGGTCGGGACCCCCTCCCTGGACGCTCCTGCCCCTTGCCCGAGCCCCCCCTCCTGCCCAAGGCATCTACTCCCGCCACCCCTACCGGGCCACCGGCCATCGGGCCCGGGGCTCCGGCAGTGGACGCCCCAGGAGGGGACTCTAGGGACTCTGCCGCTGCACCAGCTCCTGCCCCCCCTGCTCAGGGGGGTGCACCCTCGGCTGGGAAGAAGGGCCAGGGGAAGAAAAAGGGCAAAGGCCCTGCCCAGGGGGCGCCCCCGTCCGTGGTGGGGCCTGCTCCCTCCCCCGCTGTCCCTTCCCCCGCTGTTCCCTCCACCAGCTCTGGGGGCGGCGCCGCTCCCAGAGCATACGCCCAGGTGCGGGCTCTGGCACGGGTGGTGGGGCCCACGGCCGTGGTGGTGGCCTCCAAGATGTACGGGAAGGTGGTCTTCTTCCTAAAATCGGAGGCTGCCGCCCAGGAGGCGGTGGCGACAGGCCTGGCGGTAGGGGGCGTCCACATCCCCGTGGAGCCCTTGGAAGACCTGGGCGTACGGGTGGTCTTCACCTCCATTCCGCCCTTCCTCCCCAATGCCGCCCTTCTGCCTTTCCTCTCTGCCCTGGGGAGGCCCATCTCCACCATCAGCCAGCTTCCCCTCGGCTGTAAGGATCCCGCCCTCCGCCACGTCCTCTCCTTCCGCTGGCAGGTGCAGCTGCAGCTGCTGCCAGTGGCGCATGGCGGGGAGATGCTAGAGGGGTCGTTCCTGGTGCCCCATCAAGGGGCCCAGTACAGGGTCCACTACAACACGGGTGAGGCCCGGTGCTTCCTCTGCCGGGCGACGGAGCACGTCCGGAGGGACTGCCCCCTGGCCCGGCAAAGCGGGGAGCCCGGGCCCCCCAGGACCCAGGGGGGTGCCAGCCAGACCAGCGGCGGCGCCCCCCTCAGCCGTGCGGTCCCTGTGGCTGCCCCTCCTCCATCGACGGCCACCTCCGCTTGGGCCCCGGGGGTGCCTCCCCCGGTGCGCCCAGATGAGCGGGCGGGCCCCGCTGACGCCCGGAGCAGTCTGGCGGGGCCTGCGGGGGAGAGGGAGCCAGGGCCGCCTTTGGCGGGCGCTGGAGTGGGCTCGCCCCAGGGAGAGGCCTTTCCTTCCCCTGCTGCCCCACCTCCACCTTCCCACGCCCCGTCCCCTGCGCTCTTGCCCCCTGGCCCTGCCCCTACCGCCCAGCCCTCCACCTCGGAGGGCTGGGTGCTCGTGCAGGGTAAGCGCGGCAAGCGCAAGGCCGGGACCCGGCGCCCCCTCCCCCTCGTCACGGAGGAGGGTGAACGCCCATACAAGTCTCACAAGGGGGCTGCTGGACCCGGGCTTTCCGCCGCCCCCTGCACCGGCCGAGGAGACTGCAGCGGCAGCTGTGGGTGGTACCATCTCCCTCCTAGAGTCTCTTCTAGAGGAGTCCCCGGCCGGAGGCCCCTCTGTCCCCACGTCCCTCGCACCCCCTGCCGGTGCTGAGGCTGCTCCCTCCTCGGTCCCCGCTGAAGAGGACCTCGTGGTGGCGGGGGGAGATTTCTCCTCCCTTATGGAGGAGATAGACGCCTTGGGCCTAACCCCGGCGTGTCCGGGGGTGAACGAACCTTCCCGTCCGGAGGGTTCGGCCGAGGACGGCCCTCAGCCGCTCTCCCCTTTCCCCTCCCTCCTTTCCCCAACCGCTGTCCCTGCTCCTGACCCTCAGACCGTTCCAGACCCTTCTCCCACCCCGGTAGACAGTGCCACCTCCGCCGCGGCCACTGCAGCCCTCGGGGCAATGGCTGGGGACGCCCAGTCGGGCCCCGGGCAATTGCCCTCCCTACCCTCCAACACGGGATGGCCGCCCATCGCCCCAGTTCTCCCTCCCCAGGAGTGTGAAGCCGCAGATGGTACGGCTCCTAAGCCCGACCCCGAGGCCGTCCCCCCTGCCTCGCCCGACCCTCCATCTCCCGGCCCCACTCCAGAGACACCACGCCCCGCTGGCTTAGCTGCCGTGGACTCCGTGCCAACTCCCGACCCTGTTCCTCCCCCTGTCCCTTCCAATGACCTTACCCCTGTCTCAGCTCCTCCCCTTCTCCTTGGTCCCTCCCCTCCTCCACCTTCCACCCCCGAATCCTCCCTCCCTCCCCCTGCTACCTGTGCCCCTGCCGCCCCTGGAGTTGTCTCCTTCCCCCTGGAGAGCTCCCAGGAGGCGGCCTTTGCTTTTGCCACTCCCAGCCCTCTAGGGGCTGCTGTCTTCCCTCTGCCGCTGCCCCCGCCCTCTGCCCATTCTGGCAGCGGGGCAGCTGCAGGGGCCAGGCCGGAGGACGAACTCCCCGAGGCGCTGCGTGAGGAGCTGCGCACCTTCCTCCGGGACTCACGCGGTGCCCGGAACCAGGTGCAGCTCGCACTGCAGCGCTGGGGGGACTTCCACCGCATCCTCCGGGCCGTGAGGGCCACGTTGAAGGAGGGGAAAGGGACCGGGCGGCAGGACGTCGCGGCCTACCAGCGGGCCCGCAGCTTCCGTGACGCTCTGATGGTCTTCGGGACCGGTCACGGGTTGCTGCGGAGCCCAGCGAGACCCGCTGGCGTTCCTGGCCGCGAGGATCCCCCCCAGCCCTCCTCATCATGCCAGTAACTTTTGTCACCTTGAACACCAGGGGCTGCAGGATGGGTCTCCGCAGGACGCAAGTGCTCTCCTTCCTTCGGGAGGGGGGGTACTCCGTGGGGGTCCTGCAGGAGACCCACACGGACCCAGCCACCGAGGCCAGCTGGCGGCTGGAGTGGGGAGACGGGGTGCACCTGAGCCATCTCTCCGCCCGCGCGGGCGGAGTGGCCACCCTGTTCTCCCCCACCCTGCAGCCCGAGGTGCTGGGGATCACCGAGGTTGTGCCGGGCCGTCTGCTGCACCTCCGGGTCCGCATGGAGGGGCTGACGTTGAACCTTGTCAACATCTATGCCCCGACTGTGGGCCCGGAGCGGGTGCGGTTCTTTCAGCAGGCGGCCGCCTTCCTCGGTGCACTGGATCCTCGCGAGTGCCTGGTCCTGGGCGGGGACTTTAACACCACCCTCGAGGAGCGGGACCACATGGGGACCAAGCAGTGCCAGGCCGCCGCTGACGTCCTCCGGGAGATCCTAGACCACCACTCCCTGGTGGACGTCTGGTGGGACCACAACCCGGACGACACTGTCACCTTCACGTTTGTCCGAGTGGGGGAAGACCGGTCGAGCCACTCCCGGTTGGACAGTATCTATTTTTCCCCTTACCATCTCTCGCGGGCCCACTCCTCCAGCGTACGGCCGGCCCCGTTCTCGGATCACCACCTGGTGACTGTGACGGCCTCTCTGACGGCAGAGAGGCCGGGGCTGGCCTACTGGCATTTTAACAACAGCCTGCTGAAGGACGTGGGCTTCGTGGCGTCCTTCCGGGAGTTCTGGCTGGCCTGGCGGGGGCAGAGGCGCGCCTTTCCCTCTGCGCGGCGCTGGTGGGACATGGGGAAGGTGCGCGCCCGGCTCTTCTGCCGCGACTACACTCGGGGGGCCAGCTGGCGTAGGGATGTGGGGATAGAGCAGTTGGAGCGGGAGGTCTTAGCGCTCGAGAGGCGTCTGGCCGCCAGCCCCAAGGATCCATCCCTCTGCGGAGTGTGCCGGGAGAAGCGGGAGGAGCTCCGGGCTCTCGAAGACCTTCGGGCTCGGGGTGCCTTCGTTCGATCCCGCGTCCATCTCCTTCAGGAGATGGACCGCAGCTCCCGCTTCTTCTACACCCTGGAGAAACGACAGGGGGCCCGAAAGCACGTCACCTGCCTTCTGGCAGAGGACGGCGCCCCCCTGACGGATCCCGTGGAGATGCGTGGAAGGGCCCGGGCCTTCTACGCCGACCTCTTCTCCCCGGATCCGACCGAAGCCGCCGCCCGCAGGATGCTCTGGAACGAACTTCCCATGGTCGGCACGGGCGACCGGGACCGGCTGGAGCTCCCTCTCACTCTGGCCGAGTTCTCGGAAGCCCTGTGCCTCATGCCCACCAACAAATCCCCGGGCATGGACGGGCTGACTGTGGAGTTCTACCGCGTGTTTTGGGATGTCCTCGGCCCGGACCTCTCCATCGTCTGGGCCGAGTCTGAGGCCAGCGGAGAGCTCCCCCTGTCGTGCAGGCGGGCCGTGCTCACCCTGCTGCCCAAGAAAGGGGACCTCCGCAACCTCTGGAAGTGGCATCCCATCTCGCTCCTCTGCACGGACTACAAAATCGTGGCCAAGGCCCTCTCCCTGAGGCTGAGGTCCGTGCTGAAGGACGTGGTCCATCCCGACCAGACCTACACCATCCCGGGCCGCACCATCTTCGACAATCTGTATTTGGTCTGGGATCTCCTAGAGCTTGGGTGTAGGGATGGTCTGTCGTTCACCCTCCTGTCCCTGGATCAGGAGAAGGCATTCGACAGGATGGACCACGGGTATCTCCTGGCCACCCTGCGGGCGTTCGGCTTCGGGCCCCGCTTTGTGGGTTTTCTCCGGCTGTTGTACGCGTACGTGGAGTGCCTGGTCAAGCTCAACTGGACCCTGACTGAACCGGTCAGCTTCAGGCGTGGAGTGTGCCAAGGCTGTCCACTGTCGGGCCAGCTGTACGCCCTGGTCATTGAGCCCTTCCTCTGTCTCCTCCGTCGGAGGATGACAGGTTTGGTGCTCCGTGAGCCAGCGCAGAGGCTGGTCTTGTCAGCGTACGCCGACGACGTGCTCCTCGTGATCCAGGACCCAGACGACCTGGCGCGGTTGGAGGCCTGCCTGGCCGTCTACTCGGCAGCCTCCTCCGCCGGGGTCAACTGGGCCAAGAGCTCTGCCCTGGCGGTAGGGGCCGGGTGGCGGACGAGCTCCCTCCCACCCGCGCTTCAAGCCATCCGGTGGAGCGCGGGTCCGCTGCTCTATCTGGGCATTTATCTTTCTGCCACCCATCCCTCCCCGGCAGAAAACTGGCAACATTTAACGGACAGGGTGGTGCGGTGGCTCCGGAGCTGGATGGGACTGCTCCAGTGCCTCTCCCTTCGGGGGAGGGCGCTGGTCCTCAACCAGCTGGTCCTGTCCATGCACTGGTACCGCCTCAACACCCTGGTCCCTACCCCGAGTTTCCTGGCCTACCTCCAGAAGACAGTTCTGGAGTTCTTTTGGCCAGGACTGCACTGGGTCTCTGCAGGGATCCTGAGTCTCCCCCTGGAGGAAGCGGGGCAGGGCCTGTGCTGCATCCACAGCCAGGTCCACACCTTCCGCCTCCAGGCCCTGCAGAGACTCCTTTATGGAGCAGGTAGTCCGGCATGGAGCCACTTGGCGCACACCTTCCTCCACGGGCTCCGATACGACTGGCAGCTCTTTTTTCTCCACCCGAGGGGTCTTCCGTGAGACCTCTCCGAGCTGTCGGTCTTCTACCAGGACCTCCTCCGGACCTGGAGGCTGGTCTTTTCCTCCAGGCCCCCTTTGGTCCCCGAGGGGGAGGATCTCCTCGCAGAGCCCCTGCTACACAACCCTAAACTCGGTGTACAGGTGGCGGAGACCCCCTTGGTGCGACGGAGGCTGGTCCTGGCTGGAGTCACCAAGCTCGGAGACCTCCTGGACAACGCCCGGGGGGACTGGGTGGACCCCCACGTGCTGGCTCGGCGCATAGGGCTCTCCACCCTTCGAACCCCCGGCGTGTACTCCAGGAGGTGAGGGCAGCCTTGCCCCCCGCTGCTCACGCCTACCTCGTGCGGGTCCTGGGAGAGGGTGCTCCCCACCCGCCCCTCATCCCCTGCCCTCCGGCACTCTCCATCGGGCCCCGGCCCCGCGAGCCCGCTCGGCCCCCCCCTCCCTACGCACCAAGCCGGCTGCGCGATTTGCAGCCGGTCCCCTTCCGAACCGCACCGAGAGACCACCTTTACACGCTCGTGCTCCACACCCTTCACTTCCCTGCCCTCGCGTCCCGCCCCAATACCAAATGGTGGGACCTGTTGCCACCTTTGGAGGGCGAGGACCCCCGGTGGGCCAGCCTGTATTCCACCTTGACCCCACGGCCCACCGGGGACATCAGTTGGCGGCTCCTGCATGGAGCCATGAGCACGGGCGTGTACTTGGCGTGATTCACCCCCCGCCCCGACACCTGCCCCTTTTGCGGCATGAGGGAGACCCTGGCGCACGCATACCTGGAGTGCGCCAGGCTGCAGCCCCTCTTCCGGCTCCTCCAGAACCTCCTGTTGAGGTTCTGGCTGCACTTCTCCCCGCACTTGTTTATTTACGCACACCCCATCCGTGGCCCCACGAAGTCGCGGGACCTCCTCGTCAACCTCCTCTTGGCCCTGGCCAAAGTCACCATCTATAATACCAGGGAGGGGAGGTTGGCTGGGGAGGCGTCCTGCAACTGTGGGGCCTATTTCCGTTCCCTTCTCCGTTCACGTCTCCGAGCAGAGTTCTTCTGGGCGGCGTCCACCGGCTCCATGGATACCTTCTGGGAGTGGTGGGCGCTGTCCGGGGCTCTCTGCTCGGTGTCCCCTTCCGGTTCCCTTTGTTTATACCTTTGACCCTCACGCCCTTTTCCTGTTTTTACATTTGTTGTCCCCCGGAATTAGTTGTATCCTAGGTCCGGTGGCTCCTCCACTTCGGCTGGGGGAGGGGCCTTGAACGATCCCACCCACCTTCCTAGTTTACAAATAGGAGCACTCTTCTACTGCCTTCTGCCTTCACCATATCACACCTTGTTGCAGTCAGTTTTGGGGACACTCATTCTAACAGGTGCCCCTAAATATACTTAGGAAGGCCAAAAAAGAATCTGAAGAACAGCCAGCTAAAGACTCAAAAAGCAACAGCAAAAATGTTTTTAAGTACATCAGAAGCAGGAAGCCTGTTAAACAACCAGTGGGGCCAGCGGAGACACGAGATGCTAAAGGAGCACAAGGAAGGTAAGAGAGACTAAATTAACTTTTTGCATCGGCCTTCACAGCAACAGAGCTGAGGATGTGGTGCCCAAATCTAAGCCATTCCTTTTAGGTGACATATCTTAGGAACTGGCCAGAGGTTTTGGAATTTATTGATAAATTGTACCCTAATAAGTCCCCAGGACGAGATGGTACCCATCTAAAAGATATTAGGAAAACATTTTTCACTAGGAGGGTGGTGAAGCACTGGAATGGGTTACCTAGGGAGGTGGTGGAATCTCCATCTTTAGAGGTTTTTAAGACCTGGCTTGACAAAGCCCTGGCTGGGATGATTTAGCTGAAGTTAGTCCTGCTTTGAGCAGGGGGTTGGACTAGATACCTCCTGAGGTCCCTTCCAACTCTAATCTTCTATGAATCTATACTCAAGATTGTAACTCTTCGCAGTCTACTTTGGATTTAACTAAGGGTTCTCACAAAACTCGGTGACTGGGCAACAAAATGGCAGATGAAATTCAATGTGGTTAAATGCAAAGTAATGCACATTGGAAAACAGAAAATGGCGGGGTCTAAATTAGCTGTTACCACTCAAGAAACAGATCTTGGAGTCACCATGGATAGTTCTCTGAAAACATCCACTCAATGTGCAGTGGCAGTCAAACAAGTGTTGGGAATAATTAGAAAAGGAATAGATAATAAGACAGAAAATATCATATTGCCTCTTTATAAATGCATGGTACACCAATATCTTGAATATTGATAGATATGGTTGCCCCATCTAAAGAAAGATATATTGTAATTGGAAAAGGTACGGAAAAGGGTAAGAAAATTATTAGGGTTAAACAACAGCTTCCATATGAGACAACTAAAGGGTATATGACAGCAGTCTATAAAATAATTACGAGTGTGGAGAAAGTAAATAAAGATGTGTTGTTTATTCCTTCCCATAATACAAGAACTAGGGGTCTTTGTTTGCTCCACCTCCCTACCTCCAAGGGCCCCGGTGAACCTGGTGTAAGTGCTTTGCCGGTGCAGGTCCCAGCTGGGCTTAGCCCATGTAAGAGCTATGAAGCTTTTCCTGGGGAAGTGTGCAGACGTCACTGCTGGGGTCTGGCTGTTTGCCTCTGGCCTCTGTGAGTGCTAGGGGGCTGGCTGGTTTGCAGAGGGATAGAGACTCATAGACTTGAAGGTCAGGAGCGACCGTTGTGATCACCTAGTCTGACCTTCTGCACGCTGCAGGCCACAGAACCCCACCCAACCACTCCTGTCACAGACCCTCACCTCTGGCTGAGTTACTGACACCCTCAAATCATGGTGTAAAGACGGCAAGTTACAGAGAATTCACCATTTACTCTAGTTAAACCCTGTAAATGGCCCGTGCCCCGTGGTACAAAGGAAAACGAAAACGCCTCAGGCTCTCAGCCAATCTGACCCGGGGGGGGCGGGGAAATTCCTTCCTGGCCCCAGACACAGCAATCCATTTAGACCTGAGCATGTGTACAAACCCCACCACCTAGACTCATGGGAAAGACTTTTCTGTAGAAACTCAGAGACCTCCCCATCTAGTGCCCCATCACCAGCCACTGAGATAATTGCTGCGAGCAGTCGCTGGGTGCCAACATACCATTGTACATGCATCTGATGGCAAAGAGCACACTTTCAAGGGCGGCAGATTTCCCAGGCTTACGTCCCCACCTACCTGCACCAAGAGAGAGGAATTTTATTGATCAAACATTTCTTTTGAGAAGAATGGCTTTTTAATGGATCTAAAAAATTGGTTCAACTTATCTCCCCTCTGCCTAGTGCTCAGCAAAATGCTCTGTGATGGGGAGATGCTGATGGCCACCTGCTCCCGCCCTGCTCCTTCCAGTTAGATGGACAACAATGACCCGAGCTCCGGCCGGATTCTCTGCTGTGTCCTTAGGGACATAAGAAATTATCTGCAGCAACAAATGTTGTGTTTTATTTGTATTTGATTGTCTGAATTTTTGACAAGACACCGTGGGAAAAATACCATGATGCTGTGTGTATTGGTGCTGAACATGGGAGAGTGACAGAGCTGTCCTCAGTCTTCCTGTCCTGTGTGCTGTGTTACATGGACACAGCATGGGGCAGTAAACCTCGCTGTAACTCTCTGCTGATCTTCATTCACAGAATCCTAGAAGTTTAGGATTGGAAGAGACCTCGGCAGGTATCTAGTCCAACCGCCTGCTCAAAGCAGGACCAACCCCAACTAAATCATCCCAACCAGGGCTTTGTCAAGCCACACCTTAAAAACTGCTAAGATGGAGATTCCACCACCTCCCTAGGTAACCCATTCCAGTGCTTCATCACCCTCCTAGGGAAAGAGATTTTCCTAATATTCTCTCTGCACACTCCAGCTGAGCCCCTCCCGCCAGACCCTTCACACCCTCACTCTGGCTGGTCCCTGCTGCGAAGGTCCTTTCCTGCCTCCCCTCCCCTGACTCCCTTGCCAGATTTTCATCCTCCCCCCACCCCCGTGCACACACTCTGGCCAAGCTTCCCAACCAGACCCCTCGCACCCCACCCTACTGCATCCAGCACTTGCCCGACCCCCCACAGCCAGACCCCTTGCACTATTAAACAGGACTAGAGTCCTTCACTTGCTTGCTTGCTTTTTTCCCTGACCCTAACCCACTCCTCATCTCCCCAGCCAGGTTGTATCTGTTGGGTGAGGGGGTTGGCAGGACTGTAGTCCGCTTCCCCTCCCCCTGCGCACCCAGCCCCCTGCTGGGGTGGGGCTGATGGAGTCTTCCAGAGCAGTGGGACTGGGAATGCAAACCCCTGGAGGTATCTAGGGAAATTTCCCTCTCCCAGAGCTATTGTCTCAGGCTCTCGCCAGACTCAGGCAGACAGGGCTGTAGTGGCTAAACTCAGGGGAGATCCCCCCACCCTTTACATGAGCTGGTGCCTCAGACTGTGGTGGTGCAGCATGAGGTGCTGGCCCCTGTCAGACCCGGGAACTGGACTCTGCCTGTTTGCCACCGGAACATCGGAATTGCCAATTTCTGTTTGAAGAAAATGTGACGAGTATTTTACCCAGATCAACAAAAATCCAGTAGGAGTTCAAATAAAACTGACTCATTCACAACCCTTATTTACACCATCCATTGTGAATTATTCCTCCAGTGCCAGGTCTTCTCCCCCAGCTTACAGCTAGGGCAACTGAGGCACGGAGCGCTGCCCTTGTTATCATTTTAGGCTGGGATTGTTAAGGCAGTTGAAGGGAGTTAGGCCCCCAAGATGTGCATGCCTTAGGCTCCTTTGCAAATCGCAGCCTTCATAGTTCTGAAAGTCAAGAGAAGTCCAGGCCTTGGAAGATGAAAAGATAGACCCAGGGACAGAATTACAAAGGGGTTTAGGCATCTAAAGAAGCTGATAGTTGCCTTGTGGGATTTACAGTAACACCTAAACAAGTTAGGTGCCTAACTCCCATTGGATGTCCATGGGACTTAGCTACGTGCCTCATTTAGGAGCGTTGATAAATCCCAGTGCATCCGTCTCCATCTTTAGGTGCCCAAATCACTTGGTAATCCTGGCCCACAGAAAGCACAGAAGCTGAAGTCAGGAAATCCTAGGGCCTGTGCTAGGCAGGGGGTCAGATTAGAGGAGCAGAACGGCCCCTTTTGGCTTTAAAATTAATGAGTCTATGAAGTTTTGCCTCTGGGCCTCTGCTTCTGAGGTGTTCAGGTCTCTCAGTAGTGAGTCCCATTAGCCCTTAGGAAATAGACATGGGTAAGTCACCTTCCTGCAGCATCTCTCCTTTAATGCCAGTGACGCTCAAAGCCAGCTACACACTGCTCAGCTGCAGAGAGCAACCAGTCTGAATCTAGTTCTGTCAGGTCATGCTCAGAGTGAGGGGTGAGATGACTCTTATATACTTGTGTCCTTGGTGTCTGGATAGATAGATAGATAATGACCGAAGAATCCTGGAGCTGGACAACTGGATTCATCACCTGTTGGGGAAAAATCCACAGCGGTCAGTACAGTAAGTGTGCTATGTGAATTAAATACGTGTGGGGGTTAAGATACAAGGGAAATTTAAAGAACACAAATCAGAATTCCTGTCAGAACTCATTTAAGGATTTAGCTATTAAGTTTGTAAAACAAATAGAGATAGTCAGAATTAAAAAAACTCCTCCTGTAGAAAATGTGAATTTTTCATCAGAAACCCCAAACCCATTTTTTTTAGCTTTAGGCAGCTGAAAGCATCCAGCTGAAATTTGTAGATTTTAGATGAAAACCAAACAAGACAGTTTTTTGAGTATTCAGCTTTCCAACAAAATAACAGATTTTCAAGGAAAGCAGATACATTGTGTGGAAAATTTTGGTTTGCTAAAAACCCAATTTTCCATCCAAAAAAGCAACCAAACACCCAAAATTCAACTGAAATTGTCCAATGAGATTTAAACTTTAAACAAAGGTGGGAAACTTTAACGTTGTCTAATAACACCGTAACTGAAAACCACTGATTCTGTTGCCTCTGTTTTGATTGCTGTAAAACTGTGTGAATGGCAAAGCTGATACCCACAGGATATGTTTTCCATGGCTTAGGGCTTTTGAACTCAGTTTCAGAGTTCAGTCCAGCAGCCAAATCTATCTATCCTGATATGGAGCTTAGATAGACAAGGAGGAGGCCAATGGTGTCAGAAATAACCAAACAGTTTGTCCCTGGGGTGAATTGGGGAGACAGAACCCTTTATTGCCTGCTCGTTCCACCTTGACACTGCGAGTGAGCTACGAGGGGGTTACTTTACAATCCTTTTATCCATAGCAGTATGTACGTGTAAACATTTCCAGCAACTCCCCATAGACCCTTATTTGGTTACATTGACTCCTATAAAATGAATATTAACTACTACATAATGAATGTTTGTGGTTTATAGAATTACCTCACAGAGTGCAGGTGCATTACCTTAAAACACTAACGTTTTTTAAAACATGCAAGGGAGGGAAAGAAGATAATACTCTTTTCCCACCAAAGGCTTTGCGCAGGAGGGGAGATAGTTATTTTGTTTGCCTCATCCCCTGCGCAGATGGCCAGGAAGGGAGGAGAAGAAGAGAGATAACACGACTCTAACTAGAATTCACACAATTACCAGAAACAAGGTTTGCCCCTGCCTTGACCCCGTTCCCTGTAATTTAGGTCTGACAACTTATCCAGCTTTTAACTCTTTACTCTCCTACAAATGGGACTAGAAACCTCTTTGTCTAGCACCATATCCAGGCTCCATCACTGCTGGCAGCTGAGCACAACTATTGTAACTAGGTGCACAGAATAGACATATAAGACACAGCCCATCCCCCAAAGAGCTCAGAGTCCTAGTAGGCCAGGCAGAGGAGGGGAGAGAGGGAAGGAGAGTCCCAGGGAGGGGAAGTGACTGGCTGAAGGTCACACAGCAGGTCAGTGGCAGAGCCAAGAACAGAACCCAGGTCTCCTGACTGCCACTGACCCTCACTGCACAGACATAAAGTCACAAAGGGAAATGATACAACACAGCAGTAACTGAGCCCTGTTACTAACTTATCGTGACATAGCTATGGAAACCTGGGTGGCCCTGGGGGGCCATAAATCAACGTGTGATTAGGCTTCAGGCTGTCTGTGTGGTGCTGGGGTAGAATCAATACAGCAGAGCTGCCATGTAGGACGCTGGGTGTGTCTACGTTGCATTTCCCCTGGCAATGGGTCTCAGGCTGTGCTGGTATTTTAGAATTTCAGTTCCAGGCCCAAGCTTTGAGCCTGCTTTTGGTCACAATAGAGGGACTTTCTTTCTCTGCTAGGAATGTAGGATTCAGCTTGTACTTTGTTCCATCTTCTAACAAGCCAGGTCTTGGCTTAAACCTTCACAGGTGTGAACTGACCCAGCTTCCAAGACCTGTGCGGATTGAAATCAGTGGGATAACGCACTGGACTAGTTGTCTCATTCTCCGCAGTGAGGAGCCCTCACCGCCCCTGCTCAGTGGATGTGATCAGGGCTGTGCTTTGACAGTCACGTCATCAGTTATTATGGAGAGAGGAATAAGGGTCATTCCCTCGGTCACTCTAATCCTCACCGTTGCCCTTCTCCTTCCCTCCGCAGGCAGGACACAATGTTCTGAGGAAGAAAACGTCCAATCGAACCACTGTGACCAAGTTTCTTCTCCTTGGATTCTCTGAGGTGCAGGACTGCAGATTTTGCATGTTGTGGTGTTTCTAGTGATTTACCTGGCAGCCCTGGTGGGGAACCTTCTTATCATCACAGCCATAGCCCTCGACCGCCACCTTCACACCCCCATGTACTTCTTCCTGATGAATCTGTCCATCCTAGACATTGGCTCCATCTCTGTCACCGTCCCCAAATCCATGGTCAATTCCCTCATGAACACCAGGTCCATTTCTTACGCTGGATGTGTCACCCAAGTCTTTTTCTTCCTCTTCTTTGTGGGAGCAGATTTTTTCCTTCTCACCATCATGGCGTATGATTGCAGCATCACCATCTGCCAGCCACTGCACTATGAGGGAGTGATGAACAGGCCAGTGCCTGGGCTAGCGGTGTTCTCTATGCTGCCCTGCACACTGGGAGCACATTTGCAGTATCCTTCTGCAGAGGCAACAAGGTGGATCAGTTCTTCTGTGACATTCCCCAGCTACTCAAGATCACTTGCTCTGACTCCACCCTCACTGAAACTGGGCTTATTCTCTTTAGTGTCGGCTTATTGTTAAACTGCTTTGTTTTGATAATTGTGTCGTATGTTCAGATCATCAGCACAGTGCTGAGAATCCCCTCAGAGCAGGGGCAGCATAAAGCCTTCTCCACCTGCCTGCCTCACCTCACTGTGCTCTCCTTGTTAGTTTGCACTGGCGGCTTTGCCTACCTGAAACCCCTCTTCAGCACGACGTCATGGCTGGATCTCGTGGTGGCAGTTTTCTATTCCGTGCTGCCTCCAGTGATGAATCCCATCATCTATAGCATGAGAAACAAGGAGATCAAAGCTTCCCTGTGGAAACTGACAGGGTGGAGGTTATTCACTAAGGATTAAAGGTCTATCTTCCTCTTTTGAGGCAGGGGCAGCATAGAGGACACCGCTAGCCCAGGCACTGGCCTGTCATCACTCCCTCATGGTGCAGTGGCTGGCAGATGGTGATGCTGCAATCATACGCCATGATGGTGAGAAGGAAAAAATCTGCTCCTACAAAAAGAAGAGGAAGAAAAGACTTGGGTGACACATCCAGCGTAAGAAATGGACCTGGTGTTCATGAGGGAATTGACCATGGATTTGGGGACGGTGACAGAGATGGAGCCAATGTCTAGGATGGACAGATTCATCAGGAAGAAGCACATGGGGGTGTGAAGGTGGCGGTCGAGGGCTATGGCTGTGATGATAAGAAGGATTCCCCACCAGGGCTGCACAGGTAAATCACTAGAAACACCACAACATGCAAAATCTGCAGTCCCGCACCTCAGAGAATCCAAGGAGAAGAAGGCTTGGTCACAGTGGTTCCGGTTGGACGTTTTCTCCACTCAGGGCTATTCGATGTCCCTGCCTGCGGGAGGGAAGGAGAAGGGCAGCGGTGAGGATTAGAGTGACCGAGGGAATGACCACTTGTTCCTCTCTCCATGATAACTGGACGAGATGTGACTGTCCAAGCACAGCCCTGATCACACCCACTGAGCAGGGGCGTTGAGGGTTCTTTTTGCTGCGGAGGCTGGGGGCGACTTAGTCCGGTGCATCAGCTCCTCTGATGTCAATCCGCTCACATCTTGGAAGCTGGGTCACTTCACACCATGTGAAGGTTTAAGCCAAGACCTACGGTCGGGAAGATGGAAACAGAAAGTACAAGCTGAATCCTACATTCCCAGCAGCAGAAAGAAAGTCCTCTGTTGTGACCAAAAGCAGGCTCAAAGCTTGGGCCTGGAACTGAGGTCCCCAAAATACCAGCACAGCCTGAGACCCATTGCCAGGGGAAATGCAACGTGGGCACACCCAGCGTCCTACATGGCAGCTCTGCTGTGTTGGTTCTACCCCAGCACCACACAGACAGCCTGAAGCCTAATCACACGTTGGATTTGTGCCCCCAGGGCCACCCAGGTTTCCATGGCTATGTCACGATAAGTTAGTAACAGGGCTC
>NW_027130924.1:0-1900 GCF_026122565.2 Emydura macquarii macquarii
GAGGAGTAGGAAGATGGCAAAGAGAAATCCAGCAGTGGCCATATTCATATGGCACGTGGCTTTGACTGTTTTCTTCTTCCAGTAGCTGATGATGAAGAAGATCAATCCATTCCCTGTCACACCAAAGAGGAAGCCCAGTGGGCAGAGCACCATGAGAGCTAGTGGCATCAAATCCAAAGGTGCTACACCGTGAAGACGGGCAGGTTCTTCGTTGGCCATCACCTGGGGATAAAGACAGGCCATGCAGTTCTGGGACTGAGCAAACAAAGAAGGAACAAATATGAAATCATAATAACAGAGGGTCTGGGCAGAAATGGATCATGAAGATGGATGCAGACATCAGAAGAGCAGCGGCACTAATAGATGCTCCACAGGTCAGAGAAGGTCTAAGCACAGCAGCTCTGGTAGTGCCAAAAGAAAAAGAAAGCAATTGAGTTCTGCTGGAAAAGCATGAGAAAGTATTGGGGGAACGAAAACAATTTGTTCTCCACTGACTTTTTTCTGTTTTTCATCTTTTCTAGTGGCCACAAAGAATCCTGAAGCTGAAAGTCAAAACCCAAAGTTCTTTGCAGTTTTAAAAAGAGAAACCAAATGAAAATTGCAGTTTGAAAGGACGAGAGAATGTTTTATTGCAGCTAGAATATTTCCATCAACATTTTTAGTAAAAAAACAAAAACAAGCATTGAAATGGAACATTTTTTTAGGAAACCGTGAAGCAAAATTAGTTCCGCTTTCAGGAAAAATGAAAACTGCAGAAGGACCCAGAGGGGGAGCCAGACCTACCCTGGCTGGTAGAGCCCCAAAGGAAAACCCCTGACCGGAAGCAGGAGGGCGGAGCCAGGCCTTTAAAACCTAGGCCTGCGAGCCCAGTCAGAAGAGAGACGGCCGAGGCAGAAGGATGCCTCTCCCCTTGACCTCCCAGCTAAGGCCAGGCCAGAGAGCCGTGCCGACCAGGAGTGGCCGGTCTTAACCCCAGTCTGGGAGAAGGCGGAGGGCCCACTGGAGTTCCCCGCTGCCTGGGAGACGGCGGAGGGCTGGCTTGAGCAGTACAGAGCCTGGGACCCGGAGAACTTACCAACCCTGCCCGTGGCCTGGGGGCCAGAGGACCTGGAAGAGTTGCCCTCCGAGGACGAACCCATGGAGCTGCCAGAGCTGCCACCCGTGGATGAGGAGGGCCTCGTAGGACTACCACGCCCCAGCGACCCGAAGGAGGCAGGTACCAGGGGTTTCGGGGAGGAAGAAGCCCAGGGGCAGCTACAAGTTCGTGGCTGAGTCCGGGGCAACCCGGGCAGCGTGTTGCGGCAGGAGCCCCGCTGACCCCGTGGCAAACGCCTTTTGCCACTGCAAGGGCCCTGGGCTGGGACGCAGTGGAGACGGGTGGTCCTGCGTTCCCCTCCCCCCTTCCCTAACAGCCCTAAGAGAACCTCACCCTCCATACCGCTCCAGAGAGCAGCCTGCTCACCTCGCTAGCCCTGCCTGAGGGCCCAACACTAGACTGCCTGTTGGTCAGCCTGCCTAAGGTTCGGGCGAAAGATTGCTTGCCTGGGAAAAGGGCTCAAGACTGCTCCTGGTGGGAGGTAGCCGGGAGGGGTGCTCCCCCTCCGAGAAGGACCCACAGGGAGAAGCCCGGACGCTGCTCCCTGCTTCCAGGGATCCGTCCACAGAGACCTTTGAATTTTATCCTTGAAAAATGCTGTAGGAATTGAATGGTTTTTGAGAAACAAGTTGAGTTTGACAAGATTGTATTTTCCAGTGCAAAAAGTTTTAAATGAAACACTGGTGATCAGTTCTGGAGCTATGGCCACACTGTACTGACCAAAATAAACCCAACAACAGAAAATCAGAAAAGGAGAGTGCAAATACAACGTTATGGCATAATATAAGGTTGTACTTTCAAAGC
>NW_027130925.1:0-19210 GCF_026122565.2 Emydura macquarii macquarii
GGTCTTAACTGGAATAAATTAACCTGTTCGGTGATTGTTGACATTTGGGGGCAATGGTTGGGCTAATTAGGTTGCTTTCTCAATAAGGAGAAGATATATAATTGCCAGGAACAGGAAGTAGTGGGGGAGCTCAGACAGTGAGCTGAGGTACAGAAAGCTAGGTGGAAGAATCCTCCTGACACATGCCTCTGTTATGTTCTGCAATGCTTGGAATCTAAAGATTAAAGGTACACATGGGGGAAAGAAATGGACTGAGAGTATGTTCTAAGAGAACATGCAAATAGACCAGGCAGTAGAGCACACTAGGTAGCTGAGCAAGCATCCAGTGACTGGGTCCCTTCTTTTAAAGAGCTCAGGGAGAGTTAGCTGGCTGGAGAGAGACGGGTGGATTGGAAAGAGTGAGCTTTCATCATCAGGTTTGCAACCCCCATCATCTCCTGGGATACTATGACACCGCTGGGCCTTCATCTTGATCCTGAAAGATGTGCTGAGCAGATTGGGCCAGAGATACAGACACAGAAGACATCACCAACCTCCAGCTAAATCCTGGGTTGTGAGACTTTGATTCCTGCTCTCCATCTCATTCCCTCCCTTGTGTCATTTTACACCCTTGTCTTATTCTTTTTTCTATCTGTCTCTCATTTTGGCTTCAGTTTTGTAAAAGTCTTCCTTAGCCAGCCAAGATTGTATATTTTTAACACTGCTGTGAGCCTGTGAATAGAAAGGCAACTAAAAGCAATGCCCTAAATAACCTGATGCTGGTACAAGTTTGCCAGGTCTCTAAGTGGCTGATAAGCAGGTATGCTGTGCTTGTGTTTCTCCAGGAGAAAAGTTGCAAGTAAGAGTCAGCACCAGAGACAGAAGCTGCATTTTCTATTTCTCTATTCTTTTCTCCCCTCTTTTGTATGTGTTAGTCTTGTTTTATCTTAAAGGAAGCAGGATCAGACTTTAACAGCAGCAACAAGCTCCAGCCCATCGCAACTAGCTTCTTTTAGTTCCCAAAAGAACAGTTACCATCTTTAATGCCATCTAAAAGACTGTCAGTCAGGGGTTTCCTTCTAAAAAAACTCTCTGCAGCTAAACAGAAAGGGCATAAGGATATTGTTAAAATAAAAGCCTTTCTTGATACTTTACATTTCAAATGCTTTAACTGTTTTTCCTTCTTTTTTTGTATTTTAAAAGGTAAAAATTATTTTTAATGGTGTGATTGTCCTTGTACCAAGCCGTCCCAGGACTCTGTACTCAAAACATTGAACCATATTTGTGTTGTACCATGAAAAGGTCACATTAACTCCTTGGGCTCTCTGGGTTAGGGTGACCAGATGTCCCAATTTTATAGGGAAAGTCCTGATATTCAGGCTTTGTCAAATATAAGAACCTATTACCCCTCACCCCTCCATCCTGATTTTTCACACTTGCTATCTGGTCACCCTGTTCTCGGCCCACTTATTATAAACAACCAAACATAATAGGAGTGCAGTGTGGAACGAAGTGCCAGAATAGATTAGACAAATTTGGTCTGATCACCTTTAGGTCTCACTCCAGGACATCAATTTTTGGTAAAGTTTTCCCACAACAATCAGAATGACACTTAGAACAAGAACTTCCCCCTTCTCATCCCCAAAATAAAATACACTACCCCAAGCAAATATTCCCCTCATCGAAGATGGGAGAAGAGCTGTAGACTTATTACAGCCCAATGTCCTGTTTCCAGTTGTTAAACTTGTTTGTCTATTTCTGTTTAGAAGTTAGATGTGATCCTCCATCAGTGAATAACGGAACCTACGTCCCTCAGATGAGAGTGTTCAGAGAAAAGGATGTAATCAGAATAGAATGTAATCGTGGATTTCACTTTGAAAATGAAAATAGGCAAAACACAGCAGAATGCACAAGGGATGGCTGGTTGCCTAATCCAAGGTGTATCTGTAAGTATCTTTAGATTTAACATGTTTTTTAAAATGTCAGTGCCCAAACAGTTATATAAGGATTATACAATAGGTGCAATTGACAATATAAATAGGAATGAAATAGACATATTTGCAGGGTTGTTCCTTTTAGAAGTTCACATTGACTAACTTGGAAAAAGCACCAGTGAAAATAAGATGCTATGGTATAAGTTAATAGATCTGTAAATATCCATGCAATCAACATGTATGCTATGATTTATTTGACAAAATGTGCTAGACTCAATCCTTCTGCAGGGAAGATTTGTTGCTGTGTATTTTAATCATCCAAATGGTAGCATGCCAGGCACAATACCAGTACTGTATGAAGAGGACAAAATCCTGTTGGTCATATCTGGACTCTTACATACACCACAGCCATAGTTTAGAACCATCATTTAATCTTTCATTTATTCTGACCTGCCACAGTTTCTTTCTTAAGAAGAGCTCTGTGTAAGCTCAAAAGCTTGTCTCTCTCACCCACAGAAGATGGTCCAATAAAAGATATTATCTCACTCATCTTGTATCTCTAATATCTTGGGACCAACATCACTACAACTACACTGCATCCAACAGTTTCTTCCAGGCAGTTCTGCCTGTGCCAGATCATGAAGTTCTTTCTCAAATATTTACTCAGTCTTTCTTCAGGTAAAATCCCAGTGGCTGCATTGAGAGTCTTGCTGAGTGGGGACTGAGTAAAAACTGAATGATGACTTCAGAATTTGGCCCTTCCATAATAAAAAAGAAATGAAAGCTGTCTCAAACAGGAAGAGGTATAAGAAGATTTGGAACCCAACAGAGTTGTTATATATTAACTCTCTCTGATAATGGGACTCCAAATTTCCTGAAAAAAAAATGGAGTTAATCCCCCTGGATCTGCACACAGTGGGAAACTTTAGTAGGTGAATCACCCCTGTCTTTTGTGGTGAGAATTCAGTCACTTCCATGGCACCATTTAGCCCATTGGTTTCTGGTCCTGTACCATGAGGAGATCACCGACAATAGGTGATTTCTGGGGTCAGGACTCCCAACTCACCAAGTGAAAAAGTTTTATTCTGTGCTCCAGAGGAACAATTTGAGTAAACTGTGAGTGGAACCTTGCAGAGCTCTCCCCTTCTTCCACTTCTTCCAGTGGGTTTCCACAGAAGGGGGCAATCCTTCCTGGAGTCTGTGAATAACAGCTGTTATACAATAATTTCTGTCCCATCCTGCTTGACAGGAAAAGCTTATGGGTGGGGCTTGGGGAGAATAAAATAATCCAGATCATCAGAATGTATTTGTCCTGAATTCATGTCTCCAGTTAATATAACTTTCAAATAATATAGTACTAAAGCTGAGATGAGTAAATACTCAGAATTTAGGGACTTAAATTTTTCTTGTATGGTCCTTGTATTATTATACATTGTAAACTTTTTTTAAAGTAAGACCCTGTGAAAAACCACATCTAGAAAATGGAGAATTAACTCACTATTATGACAACTATGAAGAAAGAGCCTTTCCAGCACGATTAGGTTCGTCAATGTACTACAAATGTCTTGCTGGTTATGTATCTAAAAGCAAGGAGAAGTGGAATCTAATCACATGTACCAAAGAGGGCTGGGATCCAATGCCAAAATGCCTTCGTAAGTAAATATAATTTTTTATTATTTCTTAAAAATTCTATTGTACTATAAATACTAATAATTATATAGCTCAATGGCAGAACTGGAGGGAACCAGGATCGGGAAGATGGTGAGTGTTACTACAACACTGCTCCCTTTTGTCCCCTGCATTCCCCCAGCCAAGACTGTCATCTAAGGACATGAGACTCTTTAAAAGGACTCTTTCTCACATCAGACAGTGGCAGCAACATTAGAAGGTCCCAGGACTGGGAACAGGCCTTCAATAAACCAGCTATAGGATTTGCAGAGGGGCTGTTTGATTTTTGTTCTTTTTTCTCCTTTTCTTTCCTCCTCATTGTTGACCCCTCAACCCTGTCACAAGGAGATGGTTTTGGACTTGGTATCCCGCTGAGACATCAATAACTTGTATGAGAAGAGACCCATGGGGAGGGATGTCTTGGGTTGTGAAATTTTCTTGAGGAGGCAAGGCTCAAGTGATTCTTTTCTTTGGGATGTTCAATTGTAAGGAAACTGCCTGTGAGGGTGACAAACCTATCGGGATTCTTTCCCTTTCGTGCCATTCCCCTTGTGTGCACGTGCGTACATGCACACACTTGCTTCCATGTTCACACAAGCACACAGTCTCCTCCTGCTGTGTGGGAATGTTTTGTTTCTTAGGTGGCTTTTGCAGTTTGCCCTGGAGGTCACTATTTTAGGCTGCATTTGTTATGCCTTTTTGAAGGCTGCTCTTTGGTGGCCAAGAGGGTGGAGTGACACTTCCAGATGTTGTGGATGTGGAGGCCTACAGCTGGTGATCCTGACACATGCTAAGTCTGCTTTGTGACATTCTAGCCATATAAAGCAAATTTAAAGTTGACCTACGTGAACAACTGAAGACTCCCTTATATCAGTCCACCCTGAAGCCTCAGGCAATCCATCAAATAACTTCATCCCATCGCTGTCTATAAAACTTTTGCTCTTATTCATACAAAGGCTGGCCAAATTCTGGGTGGTTTTCACAATCATACAAAATCTACAAGTGAAAGATACTTTAACAAGTTAATGTTCGCAATGGGACATAGGCTCTTTTGAAAATGTTATGCTACATCAATCTCATGCAAATAATCATCTCTATACCTTTAACTGGATAAATATTATTAGATACATAGATAGCATACATAGCCAAATAAGGAGTTTTACACAAGATCTTTAAATTATGTCCTTTATATGAAAACATCAGTTATTAATATCATAATGACAATTGCATGTAGCACTTCATATACACACACAAAAATACAACAGAAATCATTTTTACTTTTCCTGGAAATTATTAGTGATAATATTTGGTTGTATTCCAATAGTGACTAGAGGCACAACCGAGATTGGATCCCCATCACTCTGTACTGACACAGTAAGAAACTGTCCTTCCCTCAGACAGCTTGCAATCTAAATAAACAAAGCAGGCAAAAAATGGAAGAGAAAAGGACAGAAAGGTGAAATAACTTGCCAACATTCACACAACAGAACAATGGCAGCACCGGAAATAACATGCAGCTCCTCTGTGGGTCAGATTAATGAGATTGGAGGTCCCCTTTTAGGGAACATGATGTTAATGAAAACAAAAATGTACTCTGCTTATGACAATAAACAAGTCACAAATATTACTGAATAAGCACGAAAAGAAAATCAAAGTCAATGAACAGGATAAACTTCCTGGATAAACATAAAAACATTTAGTCAAATTAAATGCTTCATATTTCAATTGGCATCTTGCAAGCTTTAAGTGCTGCAGATTCAGTTATTGTATCCTGAAATGAGAGTAAGCAAAGTAAATCCCACTTGACTGACATTATAGCAAGAGCGTTAAGCTTTGTTTCTACCACAGTTGACTGAAGACTATTTTTTATTAAGGCAAGCTTGGAGAACAATCCCTGTGTTTGATAGCTGGCAATAGGTACAGTCAAATAGAGTTTCAATGCAATGAAAATATTCAGGAAGACATTGCTCAGATCCGTGTCATGGAAAATGGTGATGACTCCCAGTGGCATTTTTACACTGCATGTCACAATATCTTATAAATGATGAAAATGGATACATTTTGGCAAAAAGCTCAGACTCTAGATCATTCGAGTAAGCACCAGGCAATGCTTTAGTGCATGTTTTCATCTCCTATTCACTTCATAGAATCAGAGAAGATTAGGGTTGGAAGGGATCTCAGGAGGTCATCTAGTCCAACCCCCTGCTCCAAGCAGGATCAACCCCAACTAAATCATTCCAGCCAGGATTTTGTCAAGCCAGGCCTTCATACTTGGTGCAGAGATGTAAGCAAGTCAAACCTTGTGGATAGTTCAGCATAACATTCACTTCTTTTTTGTTCTGAACTTAGCTTGTCAAGGATAACATAAAAGCACTCAAACTCGAATTGATCTCTTCATTGAAGTATAGTGTCTCTTCTGCCATCAGGGAATTTTGCTTTACAGTTTGTTTGTATTCTTCATGGTAGAACTCATCAAAATCACTTCCCAATTTTTTTGCTTTCTAATAAAAATCATCAAGCTGAGACCGTAAGCTTGTGGTGAACTCTTGAAAAAAATTCAGCAAATTAACAGCAATAAGAAAATCCAGACCTGGCTTTTCACTAATTCTAGACTCATAGATTTTAATTAATTTTAAATAATTCCTCTCCCTGATATTTATTCCTCTGATGTATGGACAGAGAGCAATCATATTTCCTTCTTTTAGTTAGGCTAAACAAGCCAGGCTTTTTGAGTCTCATCTCATAAGGCACATTTTCCATTCCTCAGATCATCCTAATAGCCCTTCTCTTCACCTGTTCCAGCCTGAATTCATCTTTCTTAAACATGGGAGACCAGAACTGCACACAGTATTTCAGATGAGGTCTGACCAATGCCTTGTATAACGGTACTAACATCTCTCTATCCCTACTGGAAATATCTTGGCTGATGCATCCAAGGACCACATTAGCTTTTTTCATGGCCACATCACACTGGTGGCTCATAGTCATCCGTGAACAACCAACATGCCCAGGTCCTTCTCCTCCTGTGTCACTTCCAACCGATATATCCCCAGCTTGTAGCAAAAATTCTTCTTATTAGCACTTTTCACTATTAAATTTCATCTTATTTCTATTACTCCAATTTAGAAGGTCATACAGATCTTGTTGTCCTCCTCTATATTGGCAATATCTCAGTCCTCCTCTGTATTGGCAATACCTACCCAACTTTGTGTCATCTGCAAATTTTATTAAGCACATTGCCACTTTTTGTGCCAGTAATAAAAAAGGCCAGTAAAAAAAAAGTTAAATAAGATTGGTCCCAAGACCAATTCTCAAGGAACTTCACTATTAACCTCCCTCTAGCCTGACAGTTAACCTTTCAGTATGACCTGTTGTAGTCTCCCCTTAACCAGTTCCTTATCCACCTTTCAATTTTCATATTAATTCCCATTTTTCCAAATTGAACTCATAATTCCCCTTGTGGAACTGTATCAGATGACTTACTGAAATCTAGGTAAATTAGATTCACGTTAGAAATAAACAGGTGGTCCCTGGGGTGGATTGGGGAGATAGAACCCTTTATTGCCTGCTTGTTCCACCTCGATGCTGCGGGGGAGCAATGAGGGGGTTACTTTACAATTCTTTTATCCATAACAGTATGTAAATATATACATTTCCAGCAACATCCCGTAGACCCTTATTTGGTTACATTGACGATGAATATATAAAATGAATATTAACAACTACATAATGAATACAATTATACCCGCCCCTATTTGTTGTTTACAGAATTACCATACAGAGTGCAGGTGCATTACTTTGAAACCTACTAACATTCTTTAAAGTATACAGTATGCAAGGGAGGGAAAGAAGATAATGCTCTCTTCCCACCAAACATCTTGTGTAGGAGGGGAGATAGTTAGTTAAATTATTTTGTTAGCCTCATCCCCTGTGCAGATGGCTAGGAAGAGAGGATAAGAAGAGAGATAACAGACTCTAGCTAGAATTCATACCAATTAACAGAAACAAGATTTGCCCATGCCATGACCCCGTTCCCTGTAACTTAGACCTGACCATTCGTCCAGTTTTTAACTCTTTACTCTCCTACAATCCACTGTATTCCCTTTGTCAAAAAAATCTGTTACCTACTCAAAGAAGGAGATCAGGTTGGTCTGGCACAATCTACCTTTTGTAAAACCATATTGTATTTTGTCCCAATTACCTTTAATCTCGGTGTCCTTAACTACTTTCTCCTTCAATAGTTTTTCCATGACCTCGCATACTACTGAGGTCAAACTCACAGGCCTGTATTTAGCCAGATCACTTTTCCCCCTTTCTTAAAATTAAGAAATATATTAGCAATTCTTCAGTCATACGATAGAACCCCTGAGTTTACAGATTCATTAAAAATCTTTGCTAATGGATTGCAATTGTAATTTCATGTTCCAGTTCCTTTAATATTCTTGGATGGAGATTATCCAGGCCCCCAGATTTAGTCCCATTAAGCTGTTTGAGTTTGGCTTCTACCTCGGATGTGATCATTTCTACCTCCATATTCTCATTCCCATTAGCCATCCTACTACTATCTAAGCTCTTCATTAGCCTCATTAAAAACTGAGGCAATGTATTTTTTTAGATATTGGACCATGCCTAGATTATCCTTAATTTCACCCCATCCTCAGTGCTTAGCAGCCCCACTTCTTATGTCTTTGTTTTCTTCTTGTTTATATGGCTATAGAACCTTTTACTATTCATTTGTATTCCCTTTGCAAGGTCCAACTCTACTTGGCTTTTAGCATTTCTCTCTTTATCCCTACATGTTCTGACCTCCAAGAGGTAGCTTTCCTTGCTGATCACTCCCATCTTCCACTCCTTGTAGGCTTTCTGCTTCTTCTTAACCTGTCTGAGATGCTTACTCATCCAGCTTGGTCTACAACTCTTGCTATGAATTTTTTCTCCTTCCTGGAGATGCAAGCTTCAGATAGTTTCTGCAACTTTGACTTGAAGTAATTCCAAGGCTGCTCCACCTTTAGTTCCATGAGTTCTTCAGTCCAGTCCACTTCCCTAACTAATTCCCTTAATTTTTAAAGTTAGCCCTTTTGAAAGCCCTAGTCACAGATCTATTTTTGTTTATCCTTCCATTTAATTCAAACTGAATTAGCTCATGGTCACTCGAACCAAGGTTGTCCTCTACAACTAGTTCTTCTATGAAGTCCTCACTACTCACCAATACCAAATCTAAAATATTGGGTCAGCAGCTATTTGATGAAGGAATATGTCAGCTATCACATCTAGGAACATTTGGG
The DNA here is from genome assembly GCF_026122565.2 of Emydura macquarii macquarii. Taxonomy (NCBI): domain Eukaryota; kingdom Metazoa; phylum Chordata; order Testudines; family Chelidae; genus Emydura; species Emydura macquarii. The sequence goes on from NW_027130925.1 coordinate 8,867, forward strand.
CCCTATTATTATTACTGGCACTTGTCCTCCACTCTGTATCTGGGAAGTTAAAATTTCACATAATCACACAATTCCCAGCAGTATTTACCTCATTAAAATATTAAAGAGGTTTCTATCCATATCCAAACAGGATCCCGGTGGTCTGTAGCACACCCCAAGCACTATTCCAGGGGACGCTCTAATACCTTTCTTTCCCAATGTGATTTTTGCCCAGACAGACTGTGTCTTATCCATTCCATCACTTCTAATTTCTTTAGTTTACCTCATACAATGCTACTCCACCACCTTTGCCTTTATTTCTGTCTTTTCTAAATGGCACATACCCTTCAATAACTGTACTCCAGTCATGACTACCATTCCACCATGTTTCTGTTATCCCCATAATATCTGGTTTCACTTGCTGCACCAGTAGCTCTAGTTCCTCAATTTTGTTACTCAGGCTCCTCTCATTGGTGTACAAACTTCTTAATTTTTGCTGTTTGGCTTCGCTTACGTTCCTTACCCATTTTGGCACAATCATTCTACCACCAGTATTGCCTACCTGACTAATAGCTTCACTGTTATTGGCACTATCTTTCCTCTTAATGTCCATTCTCCTACCATAGCTGTATCCTTTCTTACTTCATTTCCCTCCCTCATTATTAAAATCAGGCATGGTGATTACATGAGCATCTCCTGACGGTTTCCCCTGAGTTCCTAGTTTAAAGCTCTCTTAATCAGTTGTGCCAACCTTCATCCTAGAAGTCTGTTTCCCTCCCTACTCAGGTGAAGTCCATCCAAAGAGAACAGTCTCTGTTCATGAATGCCTTCCAGTGACCATACATCCCAAAGCCCTCCTTATAGCACTACTGCCTGAGCCATCTGGATCATCATAATCTTGTCATGCCTTTGTTGTCCTCCTCTAGGGACAGGTAGAATCCCACTGAAGATCACCTGGGCCTCAATTTCCTTAGGAGTCTTCTCCAGCCTATCATAGTCTCCCTTGATACATTCCAGCAACAATCTAGGCATATTATTTGTTCCCACAAAAAAGAAAATCTGTGGATTCTTTCTCGCTCCCGTTAGGAGCCTCTTCAGCCTCAGGTCCACATTGCATATCTTAGCACCCAGCAGACAGGACATCCTTCTGTTCTCCGGATCAGTTCTGGTTACAGGCCAATCCGTTCTTCTCAGTAGGGAGTCCCCAGTCACGCAGACCTGCCTTTTCCTGGTGATGGTGCAATTCTCCAGATGGATTTAGAATACATCAAAAAATGCCTCTGATAATGCTCTCCATTTGGTAGTTTCTATTCAAAAAGAAGATCTGGGAGATATCATTTTTGACATTTGTACTGCTGCTCAGAATCAGAATGACAAAGTTATAACTTCTGAAAATAGAGCAAAGTGTTCTCAATACATGCAGCGCAAAACGCGTCCATTATCAAAGAAGGCCATTTATCTGGAACTTGTTCAACATTAATGGCAGCACTGTTGATTTTTATCACTATTATTCTGTCCATCTTCTGTATAGACTGGTATAGGAAAAATGGGTCATTTCTTTCATCATCACTCTTGTCCTCAATTTCAGGAATGCTTGTCTTTTCTTCTGTGGTCTCTTGAAAGAACAAGTTCATATCTATGTCTTCACATTGATTGTCATTTTTTGAGAAAGATGGTCCACCATCTTTGGAAGATGATTCTAAAGCAGTACTAGCAGAGAAATAGTATGTTTGTGTAACTTGCTTACAACTTTCTTTTTTTCTAACTTCGCTTTTCTTTTTGCTGCTCTGCTTGGAAATTGTTGATGGGATATCTAGTTGAAGTGAGGTTAACACAATACTAAAGCGCCATGCAGTGCTGTCATTAACTCCTGGCACTTGGGGATTAGCACCACCAATTCACACCCACGTCACCAGCATTTCGAAGTCTGGGAAAAATTAATTAAGCTTTAACTGTGAAAGATTAAGAAATTCGGACAAAATCAATAGTATTTGAGGGCATAAATGATTTTTGGCGGTTCTTTTCTTTTTAGTCTTAGCACAAATATTTTTAAAATCTCCTTTGTATATTGTGCATATTTCATGGATTGGCAGGCCCCCAGGAAAGCAGAGGCTTGGGGTGCAGCCTCCTCACTGCCTTGCTACCTATCCAGTTCCTTGCACTATCCAGTAGACCAGGATTTCTCAACCAAAGGGTCATGACCTCCCCCAGTGGAGTTGGGAAAGGCTATTGGGGCATTGTGAAGTACTGAATATGCTACCACAATATAAAATAAAGGAAATCTTGTTCCCCCACACCCTACATACCCTTACTTTACTAGGTCAAATATTTTCTGCCAATCTCTTGAAACACACACACTGATGGTGTATATAGCTGGGTACCTGGAGATTGGTTCTGGTTGGGAAAGTAACTAAGAGGTTGGGGAGCAGATCTGGGGAGGCAGAGAGTCCTAAAAGTCACAGCTGTCCCACGAAGTCTTTAGCCAATGTCTATGCTTTCTCAGACGTGGCCAACTGTTCCCCCCAAAATTGTGTTAATCTATTTGTCTGATAATTCTGTATTTTATTAGTTTCAACCCCTTTGCCTGGTAATGAAGTTAGGCTTACTAGCCTGAAGTTGCTAGGATCACTTCTAGAGACTTTTTTTAAGAATAGGCATCACATTAGCTATCATCCAGTCATCTGGGACAGAAGCTGATTTAAATGATAGGTTACATATCACTGTTAGTAATTCTACAATTTCATATATGAGTTCCTTCAGAACTCTTGGATGAATACATCTGGTCCTGCTGACTTATTACTGTTTAGTTTATCAATTTATTTTCAAAACCTCCTATATTGAGACCTCAATCTGGGTCAGTTCCTCAGATTTGTCACCTAGAAAGAATGGCTCAGGTGTGGGAATCTCCCTCACTTCCTCTGCAGTGAAGACTGATGCATAGAAATCATGTAGTTTCTCCTCGATGGCCTGGTCATCCTTGAGTGTTCCTTTAGTACCTCCATCATCCGGTGGCCCCACTGATTGTTTAGCAGATTTCCTGCTTTTGATGTATTTTTTTAAAAAATTGCTGTTAGTTTGTGTGTCTTTTGAAAGTTGCTCTTCAAATTCTTTTTTGTCCAGCCTAATTATTTGGCCTTTTTCACTTGCCTACTTTTACATTTGACTTGACAGAGATTATGCTTCTTTCTATTTTCCTTTTTAAAGGATGACTTTTGCCTCTAACTGCTTCTTTTACTCTATTGTTTTGCCTTGGTGGCACTTTTTTGGTTCTTGACTGTTTTTTTTAATTTGGGGTATACATTTAATTTGGTCTATTATGGTCTTTTTAAAATGTTTCCATGGAGCTTGAAGGTATTTCAGTCTTGTGACTTTTTCTTTTAATTTCTGTTTAACTAGTTTCCTCATTTTTGTGTAGTTCCCCTTTCTGAAGTTAAATGTTACTGTGGTGGACTTCTTTGGTATTTTTCTTCCATCTGTTTTGTAATGTTTTTGTAACAGCCATCTCTGTTCCCTGGTCCCTCAGAGGGTACATCTACACAGCCTATGGCAGAGAGCTTCCAAGCTTGTGTCAAGAGACTTGGGCTCATAGGGTCTGCACTACTGTGCTAGAATTATCTGTGTGCCTCAGGCTGGAGCTTGGACTCTGAAACCCACTCCCCTTTTGAGGCATTAGAGCCCAAGCTCCAGCTTGAGCCAAAACATCTACACAGCTATTTTTAACACAGTAATATAAGAACCATGATGCTTTTTTGTTGACCCAAGCCTGCTGAAACAGGTGTTCACTAGCTGTGTAGACATACCCAGAAAGTCCCCAGTCTTGTTTCTCCCACCACTCATCATAGCCTGATTCCAGAACCTAGCTTGACTCCAGATCCCACCCAGTTCTTGCTGTCCTTCTGCATCTTTGCAACTCAGCTACAGCCCCCAGCCATCCCCATTTGGCCTAATTCTAAACCTGACTGTGGGCCAGCCCTTCTGCCTAGCTATTTTTGAGGCTGAGGGAAGGTATGATTACTCTCTATAAATACATTAGAGAGAGAAATACCAGGAAGGGAGAGGAGTTATTTAAGTTCAGCACCAATGTGGACACATGAACAAATGGATGTAAACTGGCCTTCAGGAAGTTTAGACTTGAAATTAAACGTAGGGTTCTAACCATCAGAGGAGTGAAATTTTGGAATAAGCTTCCAAGGGGAGCAGTGGGGGCAAGAAACCTACCTGGCTTCAAGACTGAGCTTGATAGGTTTATGGAGGGGATGGTATGATGGGACATCCTAATTTGGCAGTTAACTGATCTTTGACTACTAGTGGTAAATATGCCCAATGGCCCATGATGGGATGTTAGATGGGGTGGGTTCTGAGTTACTACAGAGATTTCTTTCTTGGGTGTCTGGCTGGTGAGTCTTCCCACATGCTTAGGGCTTAGCTGATCAGCATATTTGGGATTGGGGAGGAATTTTCTCCCCAGGGCGGGTTGGCAGAGGTCCCTGGGGGTTTGTCACCTTCCTCTGCAGCTTAGGGAACAGATTACTTGCTGGTGGATTCTCTGTACCTTGAAGTCTTTAAACCATGATTTGAGGACTTCAATCATTCAGTTTTAAGTTAGGGGTCTATTAGAGGAGTGGGTGGGTGAGGTTCTGTGGCCTACGTTATGCAGGAGGTCAGACTAGATGATCGTATTGATCCCTGCTGACCTTAAAGCCTGTGGTCTGTGCCAATCTTCTCTTCCCCTTCCACCAGCTGTGAAGATGCTAAAATTTGCAGGAGGAGAGGTCTGCTTCCCTCCCTGAAAACTTAGCAGACCCACTAGCCACCAAAATATGCTTTCGTGTTAGCACTGGGAGCTTAACTGAAAACACATCCTGTAACTAAAACCTCTTCCTGACCTTCTCCAGAGTCCACTAGTTCAGTGCCCCCACATGTCCCACCTCACTTCCCCCACACTCCTAGAAGTTTAGAATGCGGTTCAGTAGTATTTTTTTGACAATCATTCTGCAATTTAAGTAGGGCCTTATTCATTCACTTATTTATTCTTACTTTCCATAAAGGGCTCATTTTTGAGGTCTTGATGTTTGAAAATTTTTGTTTTACACTTTGGGGAGCAAGAAAAGGGGAAACCCTCCTTTACATTAGTTATAAGATTACTCATAGGAAAATCTCCTTCCCATGAAAAGTTAAAAGAGCAGAGTGAGTAAAACCAATTCTTATAATGAAATTATTTTCACCACAACCTCAAGTGTGGAGCTGTATATAAAATTGTGTGTGTGTGTGTGTGTGTGTGTGTGTGTGTGTGTGTGTGTGTGTGTGTGTGAGAGAGAGAGAGAGAAAACATTTACATCACCAAAGTGTTGACTAGTGCTGACAATTGTTGGATGGATCATCACCTTATGTACTCCATCATTTCCATCAAACTTGCATCAAAATGACAAATCCAGAAGAAACCAGCCAACTGGAAGGTCAATGTCGAGAGTCTTAAGGAGCGAACTAAACATGACCTTTTCCAGTTGCGCCTCACCAAGAAACTGTTGAATATCAAAATTGAAATGGAGAGCCTGAAGATCCCTGGAAAGAATTCAAATCAGCCATCCAGTAGAGGGAACATTGGGCTTCTCAACCAGGAAACATCAAAACTCGTTTAACGAGAGTGATCAGGAAATCCAAGACCTGATCAACTGTAAGCGCAAGGCCTTCTGTGTTTGGCAGAATGACATCTATTCCAAGCAGAAGCAATATGTCTACCAGCAACTCAAAGCAGAAGTTTATAGGAAAACCAATGAAATGAAGAACAAGTGGTGGGAGAACAAAATGAAGGAGATTCAGCAACTCACGTGGATTCTTCAATGCCACCAAAGCCATTTATAGTCCCAGCACCCAGGGGCTAACCCTCCTCAGATCCAAGGATGGAGCCAACCACCTGAGGGACAATGAATTGATCAACGCACAATGGAAGGGAATACTTTGAAGATTTCCTGCATCATGACTCCAACGCTGACAGAAGTATCTTTGATTTAAACCTTTAACATCCTATCAAGGATGACCTCATAACCCCACCAACTTTCGTCATTGTAAAGAAAGCCATAAAAAAGATGAAGAACAATAAGGCATCTGAACCTGATGGAATCTCTGCCAAAATCTTCAAAGGAGGAGGAGAAGAACTGGCTCTCCAGCTTCTCATCTTAACCCTCAAGATTTGAAATTCAGAAGAAATCCCAGATGATCTTAGGGATGCCATGATTATGATCATCTTCAAGAAAGCAGACAAATTGGATTATGGAAATTATTGAGGAATTGCCCTGTTGTCCACATCCGGAAAGATTCTTGCTAGAATTCTCCTCAACTGGCTGCTCCCCTTAGCTGAGGAAATCCTTCCAGAATCATAATGCAGATTCAGACCATCTTGAGGTATCACTGACATGATCTTTACTGCCCGCCAACTTCAGGAAAAGTGCCATGAACAGCATCGACCTGTGTACATGGCCTTCATTAACGTCACAAAAGCATTCAACTCCATCAATGGTGAGGCTCTGGAGAATTCTCCTTAAACTTGGATGTCCATCCAAATTTGTTGCTTTCATCAAACTCCTACATGACAACGTCTGTGCTTGTTATCAGCAATGGATCCGAAACCAAACCCTGTCTAGTCAAGACAGGAGTTCAGCAAGGCTATGCCATTGCTCCAACACCTTTCTCCATTTCCTTGCCATCTTCCTCCTCCTCATTGTTGACAAGCTCCCCTCTGGACTTGGAATCCAATACAGAATGGACATCAAACTCTTCAACCTCATTCCCCTCTGATCCAAGACAAAGACTATCAATAAATCAGTCATCGAATTCCAATATGCAGATGACTGTGCCCTACATACCCACTCGGAAGAACTTCAAAAAATAGTCAACACTTTCTCTGAGGCCTACAACCAACTCGGCCTCACACTCAGCACCAAGAAAACTAAAGTACTCCACAACAGGCTCCAAATCATCAGGATCCTGCTCCCATAATTCAGATCAATAAAGAGACCATGGAGAATGTGGAGCACTTTCTTTAACTTGGCAGCTGTCACAGAAAGCTGACATTGATGAGGAAATTCAACACCACTTTCAATGTGCTTGTGCAGCTTTCAGACACTTGAGAACTTGTTTCTGAGGATCATTATATCAAGAATCCATTATATCAAGAGGCCATTGATATCCCTGCTCCCTTGCTTGTTGCCAAAACTTGGGTCATGTACAGTAGACATCTCAAGGTTCTTGAATGATACTGTCAACGGTGCCTCCGCAAGATCTTCCAAATCAAGAGGGATGACCAACACACCAATATCAGTGTTCTGTTCCAGCTAAAGCTACTATGATCATCCACCGGGCTGATCGTGTTCTTCGAATGTCAGAAAGTCGACTCCCAAGGCAGGTCATGTTCACACAACTGAGCCATGGCCAAAGGACAAGGGGTGGTCAAAAAAAGCACTTTAGACACCCTGAAAGCCAACATGAAGAAGTGCAATATTGACATAAACGCATGGGAAACCCAAGACTTTAACTAACCATAATGGAAAAAGACCTTGTGGCAAGAATCCCAGTATTTTGAGATCCAGTGGAGACAACAGGAAATGGGGAAATGGGAAGGGAGGAAAGAACTCATCACAGCCTAACTCAACAACCCAGATCCACCTCTTCCAGTGGGAAAAATTTGCCTCAACTGTGAAAAGGCCTGTGGATCCCAGATCAGTCTCATTAGCCACCTTCGGATCTACCAGTGACAAATGGCTATCATTTTATGGAAGATAATCCTTCTTGAACTCACAGGGATTGCCAACAAGTAGGTTCAGAGACTCATGTGGCAAATTAATTTTAAGGAGGAGTCTGAATCAGAGGATGGTGCATGCACAATGTGGGAGGCTTTCCCAGTGTAGGCAGTGTCCTGACATAAAGGACATATAAAGCAACACTCCACACCTTTAATCACACTTTGATTGTTAGTCACATTTTCCTGGCACTCGTGGAAATGGGTGGGGGGGAAAAATGGTTAAGAAAAATATTCAGTAAATCAGAATTTTTGTCTTAAACCTTCTTCTTTACTCCCAATCTTTCATGGGTTTAGGGAGCTGTGGAGGCAGCATGTTTAACCTTTCTCAGAAGGGAGCAACTTCTGTTGTTCTGTAGTAGAGCCCTGAGTTGGACTATTTTTAATCCCGCTATTATGGTCCCTGCAGGATCCCAGTTCCATTTTAAGGCTCTACACTTGATCTTAGCCTTCAATAGGCCGAGAATCGAGGGGTCTACTCTGTAGCAGAACTTCTGGCTTAGTCAGAGTTAGTGATCATGAGATCCAGAGTAATTTATGAAGAAGGCCTAAGGCCCTGGGGGGAAGCCTGCCTCCACTGAGGTCAGTGACAAAACTGCCATTGAGTTCAGCAGGTTCAGGTTTCATACTTGGGTATTGATTGATGAATGATTAATGGACGAGGTCCCAGAGAATTCAGAGGAAATGAAAAATGCCTACTGGCCATGAGCATCATGCTACTGTGCTAGAAAATATTGGGAAGGAAACAAAAATCTGTTCTCAGATTGTGGCAGGAGCTAGAGCCAAACCCAAACCTTTCTGAACAACACACGTTTCAATCTGTTGCATCAAACATAAATATTGTGAATTTAGCACTGTGAATTTAGCATTTAGCTTAGCACTGTGACCTTTATGCTTCACCACCATCACTTCAACACACTACTCCAGAGACTAAGCATGGCGAGAAGGAAAGGGAGAGATACTTTCTTTGGCTGGTGGCCTTCTCTTGCCTTCTCATTTAGCCTGGACTGATGTACCAGTATCATTTGTATTCTGTAAAGATGCTTTTTTGTTTTAATATTCAGATTCAATGAGCAGCATAATGACACCAATAAATAAAATAACTTGACAGAATCATATGACATAAAGTCTTCTGGATGCTAATGTTGTAAATGAATCTATGCAGACACCACTTCTTCAGAGACATATTGGGCAAGATTTTCAGCTGATATAAATCATATAGCTTGCATTTCACACCAGATGAGAATCTGACCCATGTGGTCTGATTATTCACTGCCTTGCACCTCTTATAATCATTTACACCTCTGCATAGGTGGTGTCAAAAGGTGCAGAGCAATGGAAAAATTGAGCTCTTTATTTCATGTTTGAAAATAAAGGGCTTTTCAGTATAAAGTGCTACAGTGTTGTGCAGCAGGGAGGTTTTATTTGAATTTTTTTTCAGATAAATAGTTTTGAAGAGGGTGGTTTGTCTCTTCTGTTTCTTTAACTGTCTGACTTCCTTTTGCTATCTGTATTGAACATTTTTTTTAGGAATATGTTCTGTCAGGTATTTGGAAAATGGTGCATTTCGGTATAGCTATTGGAAAACCTACAAAGAAGGTGATGAAATTTCATATGTATGTGATGATGAATATAGCCCTGAAAATCACCAAGCCAAAGTTACATGCACAAAGAATGACTGGTCGCCTACTCCAAGATGCATTTTAACAGTAAGCAGTATTTATGTTCTACTGTGAGGCTGGTTAAAAAAATGTATACATGTTACTCTCATCATCTGCCTTGGATAAATATCAATTCTAGCAGGTGATTTGTCATGATAATGCACTTTTCTTACCTGAGTAGCTGCGATCATATTGCTATGATCCTCAAACTTCTTCGTGAACCTTGTGTAATGTCTAATAGTTAGTTTGTAGACTTTTTGGAATGGCTTTCTGGGTGTGTTGGTTGGTTTGGTCAGTCTGTGAAGAGTTGAGCATATCTTTTGGGTGTAATAATAATAGTCCCCATTCCTCTGCCCAACCCTGTTCCTCCTTATCCCAAATCAATAGCTTTTCCTGGTTCCTTTATCCCCACCTTTCAGCACTAAAAATAGAAATGTACTTGTGACCCCTAAGAGCCAGGATGAGCAATTTCAAGGAAAGTGCTGCTCAGTTCCTGTCACTTTGGGATTGTACAGATGGAATCTTCAGAGAATAATCAAGTTCTAAGCATGTATAAACTGCAGTTTTCATGGATTTAGAACTTGGTGAAATTTGAGGGCACTTTAACGAAGACAGACAAGGCACATCTTTCACACCAGGTGGACCGCACAGTCAAATTTTGGGTCCCTCCTCCAAAGCATAAGGTTGTTAGAGATTCTAAAAAAAACCCAACTGTGACAATACTTTAGCATAGACAGAAAAGAATATTTACCCTAACCCCAATTTCAGAAGTAACTCGGCCATTTTGGCTTAAAGTTTTTGAAAACAAAACAAAAAATTCCTCTGAAGAAGAAATCAGACATAGAAAATTTCTGTCCAAACAGTGAAAGTCAAATAAAGTTATGCACAATTGAAAATGAGATTTATCAT
>NW_027130926.1:0-1887 GCF_026122565.2 Emydura macquarii macquarii
CATCATACAAATGCCCTCTTAAATTTGTTCATCTCTCTTAAAACTAATCAAGTGGTCTGCCCCCATCTTATTGGAGGCTGTTCCACAACCTCATCCCTCTGATGGTTAGAAACCTATTAATTTCTAATATGAATTTATTCATGGCTAGTTATATCCATTTGGTTTTGTGCCAGCACTGCCTTTTACCTTAAATAGCTCTTAACCCTCTCTGATTTTTACCCCCCTGATCTATTTAGAGACTTATATACCCGCTCAGTCTTTTTTTTTTTTTCTTCAATGCTAAACAAAACCAAGCACTTCCAGTCTCCTCTCATAAAGTAGGCCCTCCATTCCCTGACCATCTAAATAGCTCTTGTTTCTTTTCCAGTTTGAATTCATCTTTCTTGAACATGGGTGACCAAAATTATATATAGTATTCCAAATGAGGTCTTATCAGTTCCATGTACAATAGCATTAATACGTCTCTCTTGCTACTGGAAATGCTTCACCTGACACACCTTAGGATTGCATTTGCCTTTGTCACAGCCACATCACACTGATGGCTCATGCTTATCCTGTGATAAGTCACATCCAGGTGTTTCTCCTCTTCTGTTGCTTCCAACTGATGAGCCCACAGTGTGTAGCAGAAGTTCTTATTATTTGAACCAAAGTGCATAAGTTTGCCCTATTGAATTTCATTCCAGTTATGTTGTTTCAATCTTCCTGGTCATCCAGATTTTTCTGTGTACTATTCTGATTCCCCTATGTACTGATGCCTCTCAAATTTGTATCCTCAGCAAATTTCATTTCAGCAAATGTTTCCTACTTTTTGTGCAAAGAACATTAATACATGTATTCAATTTTTAAAACTACATTATACATATAAAAATGTAGAAACTACCTTTGAAAACGAGCAATGTATTCTTCAGACATTAAGCATCAACTAGAAATATTCCTCTATTCTTGCAAGTAGTAGAACCTCTTATAAGGTATAAGTCAAAAAGAAGAGTGGCCAATTATGTACCAAAACCTTAGTCCCATATGGGTCAGTAGGTATACTGCTACAGAACTGCAGGTTGTTAGAATGGGAATAAGAATTAGAATTTAGAATTTCAGATTTAAAAAAAAAAATTAGACTATCAACATTAGGATTTCACTGCTCCGATTCATGGATGCCATATCATCTACAAGGCAACTTTTTTTTTTTCTTCAGAGCAGGGGATAGATTGTGATATGACATCTCCTCAGAAGCCTATGAGAACCTTCCTATAGACATATTTTTGTAGAAAAATTGATATAAATTGCAAATGGAATTAGTTTTGAATAGGTCTACTCACTTATGAGCTGATAAGGAAAAGCTCAAGCCATCCATACACTCAGTTACACTCATCAGTAGCTGGCCCAAGTTTGCTGTTACTGGTGGATATAAGTAAAACAGTACAACTCTTATCTAATCTGCACTCCCAATATTTCTTCAAGATAGACAAGGGCAAACCAAAGTTTGGGTTCAGAACTGTTACATATGTTAACCACAAATATCTTCAGAACAAACTCAGACCACGCCTCTTGTCTGTGACCCAAAGAGAGGCTCCTTCAGCATGAGTGACCTCTTCTCCATATGTTTGACAGCAGTGTAATTCCTCTTCACCAGATATGAAGTTGCAATAATCTGGGATGAGTTTGGGAGACATGAATACATTGTCAGTGGGTTCAGATTAACTTCACTGGGGATTCAGATGAAGAGATTTCAAACTGCAGATTTCAGATGCCCAGCAAGAGAATTTCAGCCTCAGATTACAAATTGAATAATTCATCTTACTCTATTAAGTAGATAAATATGCCCTCCACTTGCAATATGACTACGGGAAAACATGGAAAAGGAAAATGGTCAGTTATCTACTTTTATAG
>NW_027130927.1:0-1899 GCF_026122565.2 Emydura macquarii macquarii
TGAAAAGTACCCCTTGCGGTTAATGTACTCAGTCGAGAAGTGGGCAGGAGCTAAGATAGGGATGTGCATGCCATCAATGGCCCCCCCGCAGCTTGGGAACGAACCCCATCGCGGAAAACTCGCTTCACTATGTCCTGCACATTTCCCAAAGTCACTAGCCTCCTGTAGCAGAAGTCTATTAATGGCCTTGCACACTTGAATCACGGCAGCTCCAATGTAGATTTACTGACCTTGGAAGTGATTCCCAACCAAGCAGTAATAGTCAGGGGTTGCCAGCTTCCACAGAGAGATGGCCATTCACTTCTCCATCGTCAGAGCTTGTCTTAAGTGAGTATTCATGTGATTCAGGGCCAGGGCCAGCTCTGAGCAAAGTTTAAGGAAAGTGGCCTTTCACATACAAAAATTTTGCAGCCACTGGTCATCATCCCACAGCTGCATAATGATGCGGTCCCACCAGTCTGTGCTTGTTTCCCGGGACCAGAACCGGTGCTCCACTGACTGCAGATGATGCTTTATGGCCTGCAGCAATTGGGAATTGTTCCTCTTGATGGCTTGTAGCAGGGCAGCCTCGGTGGCATAGCGGTTGCCCGTGCCTTGGGTTCGCGATCTTCTTTGAAAATACTTCATGATAAGCCAAGATGTATTTGTGAGCTCACAATAATAGTGCAGAGTTGAGCTGGCTCCATGTCTCCGCAGCAATGGCAAGCGTGCGGCATAAACAAATGGTGCAAAAATCGGTTTCCTGTTTGTTTGGGGGAAGAAGGGAGGGAGAAGGAGTGTTGCATCATGGGACGACGAATCTCGTCCCAATAGCCACTGTGGCTAGTTGCACTGTGGAATAGCTGCCACAGTGCACTGCTTTGACTGCTGACACAATCGTGGCGAGTGGATGCACAAGCCCAGAGCAAGGGCGTGGTGTGGACACTATCCAGCGAGTTCTAAAAATCGGCGGGTGAAAGTCAACTTTGCAAGTAAGTCGACTTCACTCGGCAGTGTAGACTTTTGAAGGCATCAGAGCAAAGGAGAGTTTTAAGGAGGGATTTGAAAGAGAACAAAGAAATAGCTTTGTGGATATTTAGAGAGAGCTCCTCCCAGGTGTGAGAGACATCATGGGAGAAAGCATAAAGGTACTTGTTTATTAAAAGTTTAACTAGTCAATGATGAAGACTGACAGAGAGGAGGTGGGACTTGACATCTCCATAGGGCATGACAGATGATAGAGAGTGTGGGGATGGTGCCAATACCAATGAAGTTAACAGTCAGGTAGGCGACAATAGCAGTAGAATGACCGTACTCAATTGGGTGAGGAATCTGGGCAAAGCCAAGCAGAAACAACTACAATGTCTGTACACCAATACAGGAGACTGGGTAACAAAATGGAGGAACTACTGGTGCAGGAAGTGAAACCAGATATTATAGGGATAACAGAAACATGGCAGAACAGTAGTCATGACTGGAATACAGGTATTGAAGGGTATGTGCTGTTCAGGAAAGACAGAAATAAAGGTAAAGGTGCTGGTCACATTGTATGTTAATGATAAGGTAGAGTGTAAAGAAATTAAGTGATGGAATGGATAAAACAGAGTGTGTTTCAGTCAAAATCACTTTGGGGAAGAAAGATACCAAAGGTTCCCTGAGGGTGCTGCTTGGGGTATGCTACAGACCCCCAGGATCCAATTTGGTATGGATAGAGACCTCTTTAATGTTTTTAATTAAACAAAAACTACTGAGAATTGTGTGGTTCTGGGAGTATTTAACTTCCCAGATATAGATTGGAGGACAAATACTATTAATAATAGTAGAGCCCAGATTTTTCTGGATGTGATAGCTGACAGATTTCTTCACCAGATAGTTGCTGAACCTACAAGAGCTGATGCCATTTTAGATTTGGTGTTGGTG
>NW_027130928.1:0-189828 GCF_026122565.2 Emydura macquarii macquarii
TAAAGGTGACACATTGTAGTAGATTGTCTCTGATAACTTCCTCCATCCACCACATCCCTCCCCCTGTGAGCAGTCCTACAACAGCCTCGTGGCAACTTCAGAAATTGCCAAAATGGAAAAACAACATCAGAAAGTTGTGTCTGGGTTTCTTCCAGGCAGGAATATGCTAACATTTTCTGTCATTTTGAGGAAGAGTTACTCACGCTGGCTGCTTTTAGTCTCCACGTCCTTTCCCTCTCCTCAGGTCATAGCATCATAGAAGAATCATAGAAGATTAGAGCTGGAAGGGACCTCAGCAGGTCATCTAGATTAACCCCCTGCTCAAAAAAGGACCAACCCCAAATAAGTCATCCCAGTCAGGGTTTTGTCAAGCTGCAGCTTAAAAACCTCTTAAGATGGAAATTCCACCACCTCCCTAGATAATCCATTCCAGTGCTTCACCACCCTCCTAGTGACATTATTTTTGCTGATATCCAACCTCGATCTCCCCCGCTGCAACTTGAGACCATTGCTCTTGTTCTGTCATCTACTATCACTGAGAACAGCCTAGATCCATCCTCCCTGGAACCCCCTTTCAGGTAGTTAAAGGCTGCTATCAAATCCCCCCACTCTTCTCTTCTGCAGACTAAACAAGCCCAGTTCTCTCAGCCACTCCTCATAAGTCTTGTGCTCCAGCCCCCTAATCATTTTTGTTGCCCTCCGCTGGACTCTCTCCAACTTGTCCACATACTTTTTGTAGTGGGGGTCCCAAAACTGGACACAATACTCCAAATGCAGCCTCACCATTGCCGAATAGAGGGGAATAATCACTTCCTGCGATCTGCTGGCAATGCTCCTACTAATGCAGCCCAATATGCTATTAGCCTTCTTGGCAAACAGGGCACACTGCTGACTCATATCCAGCTTCTTATCCTCTGTAACCCACAGGTCCTTTTCTGCAGAACTGCTGCCTAGCCCGTCGGTCCTGGGTCTGTACCTGTGCATAGATTCTTCCGTCCTAAGTGCAGGACTCTGCACTTGTCCTTGTTGAACCTCATCAGATTTATTTTGGCCCAATCCTCCAATTTGTCTAGGTCACTCTGTATCCTATCTCTACCTTCCAGGCTATCTACCATGCCATCCTTAGCATCATCTGCAAACTTGCTGAGGGTGCAGTTTGTCTAGGTCCCTTTATATCCTGTCCATACCTTCCAGTGTATCTACCACTCCCCCTAGCTCAGTGTCATCTGCCCACTTCCCTGAGGGTGCAATCTACCCCATCCTCCAGATCATTAATGAAGACGTTGAACAAAACCGGCCCCAGGACTGATCCCTGGGACACTACAGTTCTTACCAGCTCCCAGTTATATATGGATCCATTGATCACTACCTGTGGAACCCTATGCTCTAGCCAGTTCTCTGTCCATTCTATAATCCATTCATCCAACACATACTTCTTTAACTTGCTGATCAGAATACTGTGGGAGATTGTATCAAAAGCTTTGAGGTCTGTCCCTCTCTCCTTTCCTGGACATGCTGAGCTGCTGCTGCAGTTCCCTTCGCCTCCAGACAGGCTGTGTAAGCTCCTCCTCCTCCATTCCTTCCTTTCCCACCAATGAAGTCTGCATGGGGCATTGGAGACTGCTACACAGGAACAATGAGCAAGCACATTATATAATGAGAATTGGCAATTCTGGGTAATGTCAGTGACTAGATAAATACAGCTGCCACATGCAGTAGCCCCTGACAGTTGGCTGACACAGTCAGCCACTGGGATACAGATGCTAAACCTGGGACTCTCTGGGATCATTTGTTAGCCAGCTCTGTTGGCCATTAATCTCAATGAGTATAAAAAATGTCTTCAGTAAGGCTCAGGCACCAGCTTGCAGACAAAATGCTTCATCTGACTCCTGTCTGTGCTGCAGGGACCTGTTCACAGAGACCCAGGCCAGAAGGCACCACTGTGATCACCTAGTTTGACCTCCTGTATCGCACAGGCCAGAGACCTGCCCCCAAAGGAATTCCTAGAGCAGAGCTTATAGAGAAACATCCAACCTTGGTTTAGAAATTCTCAGTGATGGAGAATCTGCCATGATGCTTGTTAAACTGCTTCAATGGTTAATTTTTCTCTCTGTTTATGAAGTGTATATCTTATTTATAGTCAGAATTCGTCTAACTTCGACTTCCAGCCATTGGAAAGTGTTAGACCTTTCTATGCTAGCCTGAAAAACCCATTATTCAAAATTTATTCCCTATGTGGGCACTTCTAGTCTGTTATCAAGTCATCCCTTAATCCTCACTGTGTATCAACATGAATCTTTAATTGTTGACACCAGAACTGGAACATTTTCCAGCAGAAGTTGCACAACTGACAAAGAAAGAGGTAAAATAACTTTTCTCCTCTACTTGAGATTCCCCTGTTTATCATCCCAGGATCACATTAGCTCTTTCAGCCACAGGGTCAAACAGGCAGCTCATGTTTAGCAATTTTCTCCTTCTTGCCCCCAAATCTTGTTCAGTGTCACTACTTCCTACAATGGCATCCCCCATTATGTAATCATCACCTACCTTCTCTGTTCTAAGATATATACATCTAAGTAGCTTTATTAGGACACATATTCTTTGTTTCAACCTAGTCTGCCATCCAATCCAGATGACTCGTAATGAGTGACCTGTGCTCTCCATTATTTGCAATGCCCAATTTTTTTTGTGGCATCTGCAAACTTTATCGTATTCGTATTGGGTAAGTAGCTGGGTTCCTGACAGTGTCTCTGCTTACCCTTGTCAGTGAATGAGGCAGAATAACAAAACCACTGTACTTGTTATGTCTCAGAGACAGATGGATGAATTCTAGAACATGTCTCACCAAAAGAAACAAGGGAAGTGACAGAGCACAAAGTCCCAGCATGGCATGATAATGTATATTTCCATGAGGAAAAATTGGTTCATATCCAACAAAGGAATTCCATTGTAGATCAAATCTATGGTTCATCTAGTCAAATGTCCTCTCTCTGAGACCAACAACCCCTGGGGTTACTGAAGAGTGTGTTGGGGGATAACCTGACCATCATGAGAGTGTCATCTTAACACCCAATAGCCAGAGATTGGCTTGTGCCCTGAGACATGCAGGCGCACAGGCTTTCCAATGTTTATTTAGCTGTAACTATTGTAAAGGAAGATTCTTACTATCCAGGTAGATGTCCAAAAATCTTTTCAGATTCTTACTTAGCTCCTGGCCCCAACTTAATCTAGTGGAAATGAGTTCCTTTTGTTTTATTATGCACTGAGTAAATAATTTTGAATTTGCCATGTTTCAGTTTAATTAAATGTCCTTTTGATCTTGTGTTATGAGACAGGAAGAACACATTCTTGATATACTCTCTACAAGTCAGTATTTAATAAACTCGTGAACTCAGAGAGGCCTGAAAGGCCTTAGCTTTAGTATCGCGGGTCTCCGGGAGCAGAGGAGTTGCCTCAACCAAAGGGGTGGTGGCGACCGAACAAGAATACAAACAGGGCTTTAACTGAAGCAATATGGCTCATTTATTTAGTCATTAATATCAAGTAAAGAGCATAAACATAAACAATACAAACATGAAACCAAAGAAGGTTACAA
Source organism: Emydura macquarii macquarii (assembly GCF_026122565.2). Lineage (NCBI taxonomy): Eukaryota > Metazoa > Chordata > Testudines > Chelidae > Emydura > Emydura macquarii. Next base: position 3,596 of record NW_027130928.1, read on the forward strand.
AGGCCTAATATTTTTCTATGCATGCAATCATTTCTCATAGTACACAATTTTACTATTGCTCATTTTATGTTTACAGACAGATGGTCACTTGCAAACTCTCAGCTATTCCAATGCTTACAGACAGATGGTTGCTTGTAAAATCCTAGTTACTCTATCACAGACAGCTAGACAGACTGATGGTCGTCTGTTATCTTAAAGCAAGTGCTACTTTCATAGGTTACCAAAAGTGCTTCTTTCCTTAAGCCCCTTGGGCCGAGTTGACTCTGATAAGTGTTAGCCGTCCCTTGGATGCTGCTGGTTCATAGAAGGGCTCAGTCCAGCTATCGAGGATCCCAGCAGGCTGCAGTCCAAAGTGCGACTGACTTCAGGGGGTTTAAATACCCTCAAACTGATCACCAAACTGATCAGTTAAATCAGTATGTAACCAACCAGTGAACAGTGTCACTTTTGGGTCAGTATGTAACCAATCAGTGAACAGTGTCACTTTTCCTTGTCATATGACATGATCAGTGAGCATTTCTGCGGAGTCATCCTGACTTGCAGGCACTTCCAGGCGCCACTCAGCCGGGTGTAGTCAACCTGGTCAGCTTTTGTTTTTATGTTTCCCCTCTATTTGTGCTGTGCTAGTGCCCGGACAGCCCTTATCAGGGCCTCCAAGCCCTTTTCCCAAGCTATATATCTTACTATTCTGTGTTAAAGAACAAAACCCATAAACTATTCTTTTTATATTCTATAAAACTCTTCTCAAATCCGCTCTTATATCTTTCCATTCTCAGGTAACAATCCCAGGCTTTTGAACCTCTTTCCCTAGGAGAGTTTCCCCAGGCCCTTGATCTTTCCCATTACCCTTCCCTGAACCCCTTTAGCTCTGAAATGCCCTGCTTGAGAAGCGTGCTCCAAAGTGCACAAGGGAGTCCAGAGGAGGGTGAACAATTCACTGATTGATCTCATGACATTGTCTTTTTGGTATTATTTCCCATCCCACTCCTCCTGTGTCCCAACATTTTCCTTAGTTTTTCTCCATGCTTGCACTTTGAGAAGGGTTTCACAGAGCTGTAAACCATTACACCAGGTCCCTCTCCTGAGCTCAGACAGTGAAGTTGGAACCTTGTTCAGTGTTGGAGGAGTTCAGGTTTTTCCCTCTAGTAGGTATCTACGCTGCATTTATTGACATCAAATGTCATCTCCCATCATGCTCTTCATTCACCAAGCTTGGTTAGCTCCCTTTGAGAACAATTCTGGACTGGACTAAATAATTTGGTGCCACATGGAAATCACAGAATCATAAAATATTAGGTTTGGAAGGGACCTCAGTCTTGTCCAAGACCCTGCTCAAAGCAGGACAAACCCGACTAAATCATCCCAGCCTCAGATTTCTAAAGTCACAGCTTAAATACCTCAAGTAAGAGATATTCTACCACCTCCCTAGATAATCCATTCCAGTGCTTCAGAACACTCCTGGTGAAAAAGATTTTCCTAATATCCAACCTAGACCTCCCCACAGCAACTTGAGGCCATTGCTCTTAGTTCTTTCATCTGAGAACCATACTGAGAACAGCCTAGCTCCATCCATCCATGTTCCCCAGCACCCTAATAATTTTTTGTTGCTCTCCACTGGACTCCCTCCAATTTCTCCCCATACTTCCTTTAGTGGGGTGCCCAAAACTGGACACCATACTCCAAATGTTGCCTCATCAGTGCCAATCACCAGAGAATAATGTTGCCACCCCACTGCTCATTCCCCTTTCTAAATTGTTTGTAACTCTAAGTTATTTACCATTTTCTATGTTATAACGTGTGTAACACCCTTCACTGGGATTTTCTCAATTCACAGGATTCTGAGCATCTCACATCCTGATCAGTGACTCGACCACTTCATGGAGGCTTTCAACCTTATCTCCTCTGGCCCGCCAGCAATCATCCTAAATGGCATCACGGGCCTGGAAGCTGCTCACATCTGGATTTCCATCCCTTTCTCTATGTTCTACCTCATCAGCCTATCAGGAAATTTCACCGTTCTGTTTGTTGTAAGCAAAGAGCAGACACTGCACAAGCCCATGTACCTGCTGCTCTGCATGCTGGCACTCACAGACATCGGCGTGTCGACCTCTGTTGTGCCGAAGGCACTGTGCATATTTTGGTTCAGCTTCAAAGCCATCACTGTGGATGGCTGCCTCACCCACATGTTCCTTCTTTATGTGTTTGCTGTTACACACTCAGCCATCCTCGTGATAATGTCCTTTGATCGCTACATTGCCATATGTGACCCTCTGAGATACACCACCATCCTCACCAACGCACGAATCACTAAGCTAGGGCTAGTGGGTTTGATACGAGCTGTTCTCTTGATTCTGCCATTGCCCCTGCTTCTGCGTAGGCTGCCATTATGTGCCAACCACGTTATCCTCCACACGTACTGTGAGCACATCGCTGTGGTGAAGATCTCGTCAGGGGACACCAGAATCAACCGGACGTACGGCCTGGTGATAACAGTTGTGAACATTGGGTTAGACCTGACACTCATTGGTCTGTCATACGGGCTGATCATCAGGGCCGTCCTCAGGATCTTCTCCAAGAAAGTCCACCAGAAAGCCCTCAACACCTGCACAGCCCACATCTGTGTGATGCTGATGTCTTATACTCCCTTCCTCTTCACTGCCATAACACAAAGATTCAGTAAGGGCAATGCTGCCCATGTTCACATCCTCTTGGCCAACCTCCATTTCCTTGTCCCCCCCATGCTCAACCCTATCATTTATGGGGTGAAAACCAAAGAACTTTGTGACAAAGTGGGAAAATACATCTGCAGAATGTGATCGCCTGGGCCAATGACTTTAGACCTGTGTGACAGGAGGGGGAAAGGATGTCTCCTTGTTAATCAAGGGTGCTCTGTCCCAATTTACTATATATCAAGCTTGAGGAAGTTCAGAGTTTCAGAAGTTCCTCAGAGCTGATGTCTTATCACTCCAGCACCAACCACTGCCCTCTCCATTGCTAAGTTAAATCTCTTTAATCATCTCCTGATCTCTTTCAGAATTACCTGTCATCCCCACATACTCTGTCACTCGGCCTTTCTGTGACTTCCATGTCACCAGTGCTGATGATTTCTTATATGTTCTCAGACCTTTTTTCCATCTGTATGGTTATTGATTCTCACCATTCCTCACTCTCCTCCATCTTTGACTCTTTTTCCCCTCTGCCATCACAAGGTGCCCAACTCTACTATCCACCAGGTCCCAACAATCCCTTCCAGTCCTGAGTCTCCCCAAATCAGATTATCTGAATTCTTAACTAGCAGACACTTGGAGTTTTCCCTCTGTTTCCTCCCCCAAAAAGCCATAAAATCTGACCTCAATTATCAGTTCATTTTGGGACACACACTGCACAGAGACTGGGCTCAAAATAAACAAATAGTCTGTTTAATAGAAATATCACAGATTCAAAGATAAAGGATGGAAGAATCCCATGCACTGCTACAGACTGGGGACCGATGGGCTAGGCAGCAGTTCTGCAGAAAAGGACCTGGGGGTCACAGTGGACACGAAGCTGGATATGACTCAGGAGTGTGCCCTTGTTGCTAAGAAGGCTGACAGAATATTGGGCTGCATTAGTAGGAGCATTACCCGCAGATCGAGGGAAGTGATTATTCCCATCCTTTCGGCACTGGTGAGGCCCCATCTGGAGTATTGTGTCCAATTTTAAGCATCCCACTAAAGAAAGGATGTGGATTAATTGGAGAGAATCCAGTAGAGGGCAACAAAGATGTTTAGGGGGTTGGGGGCTCTTCTGAAAATCTATTATTTTTGCTCAAAGTAGTGTAGTGCTAGTATCATGTCTGTTAGTATTGGGAGGAGGCATATAATGCTCTGAACTCTACCAATAACTGTTTGTAAGTCATCTCTCATCTTTTGGAAGCTACAGAAGACACGCTTTCTATATGGAATGGGTTCATCACTGTCTCCATCTTAAAGGAGAGCCCCAATCCGTATGTTAATTCTTCTGTCATGGCTCTCTTCATCTCTCCCTCTTCTACATTCTCTGCAGGCTCTGCAGTTTAATTTTTCTCTGTATCCATGTTCCACATACCGTCCCATGCCTCTTTCTCGGGACTGTAGGAGGATGAAAAATTTCAGTCCATTCTCAAAGACTCTCTCAAGGCCTGGATTCTCTGACAGACTTGCCTAATTATGTCACATTTCACTTCTGGCAGTCCCCAAGAAGTAGAAGTGCCTTTGCTAGGCCGTTGTCTTAGAAAGTTAGGTGGGTGGACTATCCGTTCAGAAAGGCTGGGGAAATTCTGCACTTGAGCACACTTATAAAGGAGGCCCTGAGCATGTGGTCACTAGAATCTGTCTCCATTTTCCTTCCCGCTCCGACAAGCACAAAGTGCCCTTGTTTACTCATGGAGTCAGGGTATGGAAGTTGTGCTGCTCTTGTCAAGACTGGGCACATTGGCTGTCAGGGAGACCATCTAAGAAGCTGTCCTGCAAGTTCATTGCCAAGGTGAAGTGATTCCATTGTGTGGGCATCATCTGGCTAAGTAGCATGGCCCCTGTGTGCCAAGTGCACTCTTTTGAGAGCTACCAATGAACTGTTGTCCTGGAAAACCACAGAATGATCCATTTCTGGCTTGTCCCTGCCCTCCTCTCCTCTTAACCACCAGGCACAGGGAGTGGGACTTGCGCCCCAAGACTTATCGCAACCTTATCTGCCTTCTGGTACTGTAGTGCTAAACCACATCTGGAGGCAAGGCTTTATAGATCAGTACGTGTTTCTGAAGTATTAACTTTGAGTTCAAAATCAGCAGAAATGGAAGCACTAAAATAAAACTTCACAAACATTTTAGGAAACATGACACCAGACAATGAGAAATTCATTCAGTATAATATTCACCAGTCCTATCTTATCAGTGGGAGGGGTGTGTTTATTTCCTCGCAGTACAAAGTAATGGAATTGGATTGAAGTGTGGAACGGAAGAGACATTATCATCTTCAATAGAAAGTTGGGAGTGATACTTGGTTTTGACTGCAGTTTATGCTGAGAAGCCTGAGTGGCATAGGTCTGAGAGTGAAAAAGGAAGGAGCGCTCTAATAGCTCAGTGTGTTAAGTCACAAAACTCAGATCCCACCGATAATCAAAATTCTGCAACTGGCTTTTGTGAAAATGTGTGCTGTGATGCCTTGTCACTTTACAGGTCAATAAGGCTTTCCTCTTCAGTTGAAGACAGCATCTCTGTGGGGTTCAGCTCAAAAGTAAATGGGTTCCTGGTCCATTGATTGCATTTGTCCACTTTGCCCACTTCAGGAAAGTACTCACCAAAGTGTCCCTGCTGACCCCTTAAGTGCTGATCAATTATGTCTTGGAGAGAGTCAACTGACAGATCATTGCACAGTCGTAGAACGTCCTCCGGTGTTGAAAATATGCATACAGATCTCTGCCGCCCACATGAAAACCAGAGTTCATGTTGCTAATGATTGTTAGCAATGAAAACATTTACATCTCACCTCTAAAGTGACACATTTAGTGAATTCAGTCACTCTCCACTTGTAAAGAGTGTCAGTGACACTCAGTGGATATCGTTGTTGTCATATCTGGCTGCCATATTCATATTACCGGCAAGAAAAATATGAAGAGCTTCACACAGTTCACATAGTCTTGTCAGCACCTTGCCCCTGGACAGCTAAGGAACTTCTGCATGTAACAACAACTGTGTGAAGTTTGCTCCCAACTCCTCACATAAAATGGCAAAAACCCTTGAATTAACCAGGCGCGACTTTATAAAGTTTGTCTTTTTTATTGCAGCTGACAGAACATGGCCGAGCTCCTCTGGCATCGTCTTAGCAGCCAATGCCTGTCTGTGGGTCATACAATGATCCCAGGTTGCTGTAGGGGCCACTTCCTGCAGCCTCCTTACAAGCCGGCTACGCCATCCTGTCACGGACCCTGCTCCATCGCTGCAGATTCCAAACCAACGTCCCCAGTCTGTCTCTCGAAGAAAATTACTTCATAGTTTCAAAAGCTCTTCCCCAGTTGCTCATGTTGGCAGTGGACAGCAAAAGAGAAATTCCTCTTTTAAATCTATGGCTGTAGCAAAGCGAATACACACCAGTAGCTGTGCAGCATTTGCTGTATCTGTGGACTCATCCATCTGACTGGAATAAGATGGGCTCTGACGAACACTTTCTAGGAGCTGCTCTTTTACATCTGTGGGGCTCTCCGCAGTGCGGCATGACACTGTGTGGTTAGACACAGCTAGCTGTCTAGCTGTCATGCTGCTTTCTTTCCTATTGTCACTGCTGGTGTGGCCCAGCCGTGCCCAGGGTAACCAACTGATAATGCCAAAGTCAGGGCAGGCTGCAAAAGGAGAGCAGATTCTCCCAGCACTGGTGGGTGCCAGACTTCCCATCTAGCCACAAACTGCACTTCTGAATCCCCACAGAAGCCAGTACACAAATGCACACAGCCCCCTTTACTCCATTTCAGCTCCAGACTCCCAAATCAGCACTAGGTCCAGTAAAGAGACCAGTTACTTAAACTCTCTGCTCTTTATTAAAAAGGTTCCCTCTGACCGGAAGGGGCCAGCCACAGCACAAGTTCAATATAAGTTTGGATCTTACCTAAAATACCACGGTGGAAGCCAGTCCTTCAGTAACTAGAACTAAAGGTTTATTGTAAACAGGAAGAAATAACCCATGAGAGAAATGTTAAAAGATTAGAGCAATCACAGATATACAAATAATTAAAAGTCCATATACATCAGGTTTCTGGAAGAAATGTGGAGTTGCAGGCTTGTATAGTTCCCTCTGGTTCACATCCAGTACCTGGATGGGTCTAAGTCCTTCGGTTCAGTTGCAAGATGAATTAATCCAGAGGTAGGTGTGTGTCTGCATACTGGACAGGAGCAAAGACAAAATGGATTCTGTGGTTTAATCTTATAAACCCCCTCCCCCGGCCATGAGGCCTGTGGACAGTCACAAGACCCAGACTGGAGTCCGGAGTCACATGGGTCAATCCTGGTGCCCCTTCAGGTGTGCTTGGGCCCCCTCCCATCTGTGAGTGTCTCAATGGGCCATAAGCAGGCTATTGTCTTGCCGCCTCTGTCTGGGGTGTGTCCCAGCCAGCCCAAACTGACATACAGAGTTATCAATATATCCATAACTTTTATTTCACACATAATACATGAACATAAGTATTAATATCTTACTCAGCATGATATATTATTTCTAATGGTACCTGACATGATATACCTCACACGCATTATCATGATTCTGCCATAGTGATGTCACACAATATACTAAATGCCCCCCGCTCAAGCCAGCCCGAGTGAGAACCGCACACATATCCTTTGCCAATGCTGCTAAGCCAGACAACATAGATGAGAAACTGCTATTCCCAGCTGCAGTGTGCAAAGCTACACGGTAAGAAGCCTCAATAGCCTTCATCTTAACAGTGATGTACATTTCAACAACCTTTTTTTGTCCTATTAACTCATTGCGTTTCCTCTGACTAAACACGATACTAAGGTGCGGTGTTTTGTTTTGAGAGGCTGGCATAGCCTGCAGGGCTGCATACTGTCATTTGCCAGGACTTGGCTGCATTCAGCACCTTGAGGCCTTGGTATATCCATGTAAAGCCCAGCTTGAAATAAGCTGGGGCCAGCTGGGCCCAGATCAGTTCCTTCTCCCTGGCTGCCCAGTGTGGGGTTTGTACACCCCATCACATACCTTCACATAGCTTCTCAAAATGGCACTTTGCCTTCCTCAAGCATTTTTCTTCAGCCTCGATTGGCCTTCCCCATTGTCCTGATAACCTACTTGATGAAAATTTGGGTTTCTGAACTCAGTTTGAAACTAGCTACAAGTTAGTGGCATTGGGAAGCAATACTGCCGCTTTCCAGGGGTCTGTGTCTTTGGACTGTAGCAGTTTTGAAACACGATTTACTGTTTCCAGAATCTTTCTTAGGCGAACAATGAGAAAAAGGACACTAATATTTTCCACTCACTTCTTTAATGCCTAAGGCTCGTGGCCTTCAACAACATTTATGCTCAGAGGAATTATTTCTGTGAGTGCCTCAATATGTCTAAGCACCAAAATCTGAGAGGCAGGAGCGATTCATGCTGATGGATGATAAATTGTATAGTCAGTTGCTTGACCATGCTTTTGTTTGTTATAAAATATCTTCAAGAGGCCACTCCGGTTTCCTGCTCTAACCCAAAATAAAATAGTGCAGGAAAAAGGATTGATATGATACTCACCAAAATACCATGAAGCAGAGAGAGGAAATCTCCTTATTGTGACCTGAGAATGAGTGTATGAATCTCACGTCTGTCACTTTCAATTCTGGACAGGAACATTTATGATTCCCCCATACAGTCGATTGGATTCTCAGGTTGGCCTGGACTCTGGGACAATTCCCTGTGCTCCATGAGCAGTGTGTAGAGCAGAAAATAGACCCTGGAAAATATCAGACTAAAAGCCTCCCCAGGAAGTTAAGAAATGATTCACCAATAATAGGGGCTCAGATTGTCAGGACACTGAGACTAGTATAAAGCTTGAGGTTGCGTCTTTGTTATTTTCTGTGTAACTAGTCTGTGTTTGCTTTTCATCACTGTTTCATCAGGACCTTTTCTGCCGATCTGCTGCCTTGCCAGTGGGTCAATTTCTGTAGCAGTGCATGAGATTCTTCCATCCTTCATCTTTGCATCTGTGATTTTCAATTAAATAAACTTTTTGTTCATTTTGACCTCAGTCTCCATGCAATGTGTGTCCCAAAATGAACTGATAATGGATGGCAGATTTCACGCCTTCGAGGGTGACTAACCACCAGAGGGGAAAACTCCAAGTTATTGATAGTTAAGTTTCAGAGAGACTGATTTGGGGAGACTCAGGACTGAAAGGGATTGTTGGAGCCTGATGGACGGCAAAGCTGGGGATGTTGTGATGGCAGAGAGGGGCAAAAGAGTCAAAGATGGAGGAGAGTGAGGAATGGTGAATATCAACAACCGTACTGATGGAAAAAAGGTCTGAGAGCATATAAAAAACCATCAGGTGTGGTGGTCTAGAAGTCACAGAAAGACTGAGTGACAGAGTGTGTTGGGCTGGGGGATGACAGATAATTCTGGAAGAGATCAGGTGATTGTTAGAGAGATGGAACTGAGCAATGTAGAGAGCACTGCTTGGTGATGGAGTGATAAGACATTAGGTATGAGGAACTTTCCAAATTTAGAATTGCTATAAGGCTGAGCTCAGCCAAATTTCGACAAAGCAGGTTTAACATGAGTGGCACCAGGTGATCACATTCTGCAGGTGTATTTTCCAACTTTGTCACGAAGCTCTTTGGTTTTGACCCCATAAATGATAGGGTTGAGCATGGGGGGCACAAGGATATAGAGGTTGGCCAAGAGGACATGAATGTGGGTAGCAATGCCCTGACCAAACCTGTGTGTCAGGGCAGAGAAGAGGTAAGGAATATAAGACATCAGCATCACACAGATGTGGGCTGTGCAGGTGTTCAGGGCTTTCTGGTGGACTTTCTTGGAGGAGAGCCTGAGGACGGCCCTGATGATCAGCCCGTAAGACAGTCCAATAAGTGTCAGGTCTAACCCGATGACCACAAATATTAACACCAGGCCGTACGTCCGATTGACTGTGGTGTCCCCACACGACATCTTCGCCACAGCCATGTGCTCGCAGTACGTGTGGGGGATTACATGGTTGGCACAGAATGGCAGCCTCCGCAGAAGCAGGGGCTGTGGTAGAATCAAGAGAACAGCTCGTATCAAACCCACTAGCCCTAGCTTAGCGATTCGTGCGTTGGTGAGGATGGTGGCGTATCTCAGTGGTTCACATATGGCGACGTAGCGATCCAAGGCCATTGTCACAAGAATGGCTGATTGCATAGTGGCAACTGCACTAAGGAAGAACATCTGGGTGAGGCAGCCATCCACAGTGATGCCTTTGGAACGAAACCAAAATATGCACAGTGCCTTCGGCACGACACAGGTAGACAGGCCAATGTCTGTGCGCACCAGCATACACAGTAGCAGGAACATGGGCTTGTGCAGGGTCTGCTCTTTGCTGACAACAAACAGAACCGTGAAATTTCCCAACAGGCTGATGAGGTAGAACATAGAGAAAGGGATGGAAATCCAGATGTGGGCAGCTTCCAGCCCCGGGATGCCCTTTAGGATAAATGTTGAAGGATCTGAGGAGGTGAGGTTGTAAGCTGCCATGAGAGGGTTGAAGCACCGATCTGTCTCCTTAATATTCAGGGTGGCTGTGCAGGGAGAGAAGCGGAGTGAGGAAGGTCACACACTTGATTACAAATAGGATGGTAAATATTTTTGTAGTTAGTAAAAATCTAGACAGGGGGGTGAGCAGTGAGGTGGCAACATTTGCAGATGGCACCAAAGTATTTAGTCCCAGTGTGACCTGTCCTTGCCTAGGGTTTCCACCTGAAAATGCGGGAACAGGCTGGTCAGGGCAGGCTGTAAAAGGAGAGCAGATTCTCCCAGCGCTGGTGGGTTACACTGAAACCAGACTTCCCAACCAGCCACAAACAGTGCTTCTGATTCCCCACACTGGTTACCAAGAAGTTAAAACAAAATATACACAACCCCCTTTACTGCATTTCAGTCTCAGGCTCCCAATCAGCCACTAGGTCCAGTAAAGACACCAGTTATTTAATACTCTATGCTCTTTACCAAAAAGGTTCTTCTGACCCCAGAGGGTCAGTCACAGTACCAGAGCAATATAAGTATGGATCTTATCCAATATACCATGCTGCCACCCAATCCTTTAGTAGCTAAAACTATAGATTTATTATTAAAGGAAAGAAAGAAACTATAGGATATATGTTAAATGATTAAAGCAAACAGATACATACAAATGAGTGGAAAGCCCATATATATCAAGTTTCCAGTAGAACTGTAGAGTTTGCAGGCTTGTACAGTCCCTCTGGTGTACATCCAGTACCTGGATGGGTTTCAGTCCTTTGATTCACAGCATCAGTAGTAGATGAATTGATCCAGAGGAATGAAGACTAAATAGTCCATGTGCGGAGTTTGTTTAAATTCTCCCATGAGAGTTATCAGGGTGATTCCCGGCTGGTGCTGGGATCTCAGTCTTGAAATCCAAACTTTCCCTGACAAGCTTGGACAGATTTGAGATAAAAGGATCAGTCCACTAGCGTCTTTTATAGATCCATGCAGGCTGACTGATGTTTTCTTGACAGCAGGTATCTCCTTGAACCATTAATAGATGATTACTTGAGACTCTGAAGTACCATCTCCTGTGTCCTGAGCACTCCTATAACTAGTTACTTTAGCACAAGGTGACTGGCCATTTACAGCCATTCACAGACATTAACTACTTACACTTCAAATAGAAATACCAAGAATAGTACTGTTACACTCTCCATCTAAATGCTCATATGTTCCTTTTCAACTCTTAATCAATAGAGCAGTGACAGACAGGAAAGCAGTTTATCTACATTGTTAACCTCTAACAGAGATACACAAATAACATCAAATACCTACCAACAATACACTTCATATCAAAGCTCTCATCTACTTATAAGGAATGACCTCACTACCACTGTATTTTCCTGTAACATATCTTGAAAGGTCGGAGATGGGCCATGCAACTTGCAAAGTTACTTGGGTTTTTTGGCCCAAGCTTCATACCAAGCTGCATGGTGGAAGATGATGTTCAATGTCAATCAGTGCAATGCATATGCCCATTGAAGGGAAAAACCTGAACTCCTCCAACACCTTACAAGGTTCTAATTTAACTGTATGAATTAAGGACAGGGACCTGGTGAAAGGGTACCTGGCTCTGTGAAATCCTGCTCAAAGTGCCAGCACGGACAAAAACTAAGGAAAACACTGAGACATAGGAGGAGTGGGATGGGGAATAATACCTGAAATACAATGCCATGAGATCTATCAGTCAGTGCTTCATATTCCTCTGTGCAGTACTGAGCACCCTTCTCAAACAGGATATTTCAGAACTAGAGGGGTTCTGGGAAGGGCAACGAGAAAGATCAAGGGCCTGGAGAAATTCTCCTAGAGAGAAAGGTTGAAAAGATGGGGATTGTTACCTTAGAAAGGGGAGATTTAGGAGGGGATTCGAGAAGAGTCCATTAAATACTGACTGGCAGAGAGTATATCAAGAATGTGTTCTCCCTGTCTCATAACACAAGGTCACGAGGACATTCAATTAAACTGAAAGAAGCCAAATTCAAAACTGATTTAAAAAAGAATGCTTTCTTCACTCAGTGCATAATTAGACAAAGGATCTCATTGCAACGAGATGAAGTTGAGGCCAGGAGTTAAGCAAGAATTAGACAGGTTTAGGACATTTAGATGGATAGTAAGAATATTCTGTTATAATAGCTACAGCTAAATAAATATCTTGGAAAGCCTTTACACCTGCAAGTTCAGGGCACAAGCCAATCTTTGGCTGTTAGGTGTTAAGATAAGAGCCTCATGATGGTCAGTTTATCCCCCCAACATCTTCTTCAGCAGTTCCTGGGTTTATCTCTGTCAGAGAAAGGACAGTGGACGTGACGGATGATAGGTCTGATCCACGATGCAATTACTCTTTTGGAGAGGAGCCAAGTTTTCCCCATGGAAACAGACTTTATCATGCCAGGCTGGGACTTTGTGCTCTGTTACTTCCCTTGTTTCTTTTGGATAGACACTTTCTAAAAGGCACCCAGCTTTCTCTGAGACATAACAAGTACAGTGGTTTCGTTATTTTACCTTTTTAAGTGACAGGGGTATGGAGAGACATCCGTCAGCAACTCAGCTGCTTACCCTTCTTAAGCAGATTCCATAAAAATTAGGGGAAATTAAAGAAGTAAGAGGACAGGTTACTGATTCAGAGCAATAACGACTGGCTGGTAAACTGGGTTGAAGCAAACAATGTGTGTTCTAATCTAGCTATGTAGATATATACGTCTAAGAACAAAGAAGGTAGGCGATGCTTATGTCATGGGGGACTCTATCGTGGGAAGCAGTGACTCTGAACAAGATTTGGGGAAGGGGCAGGCGTGAGGGGATAATTAGCTAAACATGAGCTCCCAATGTGGGCTGCATTTTTAGGAGCATTGCCAGCAGATCGATGGAAGTGATTTTCCCCCTCTATTCGACATGGGTGAGGCCACATTTGGAGTATTGTGTCCAGTTTTGGGCTCCCCACTAAAGAAGAACGTGGACAAGTTGGGGAGAGTCCAGCAGAGGACAACAAAAATGATTAGGGGGCTGGAGCACAAGACTTATGAGGAGAGGCTGAGGGAACTAGTCTTGTTTATTCTGCAAAAGAGAAGAGTGAGGGGGGATTCGATAGCATCCTTTAACTACCTGAAAGGGGTTTCCAGGGAGGATGGAGCTGGGATACGTTAGCCCTGGCTGGGATGGTTTAGCTGAGGTTAGTCCTGCTTTGGACTAGATGACCTGCTGAGGTCCCTTTCAACCCTCATCTTCTTTGATTCTATGACCTAAGGGGAGGGAGGAGATTTCATGGACACTGAAAGGAGCCAGCTTCCTCAAAATGACACAAAACTTTAGTGTATTTCCACCAGCTAGAAACCCAGATTTAACTTCCTGATGTTGCTTTTTCATTTTGGCATTAGCTGAAGTTGCCACGAGGCTGTAGTGCGACTGGTCATAGGAGGAGGGATTGGTTGGATTGAGGAAATTGTCAGAGAAAATCTACTACAGTGTGTCCACCTTACATTAGAGTCTGGAACACCCACCTGCCCCAGAGATTGCAGGAGGGCCAGTTACATCTCTTTGGTGTGTGAATTAGGCAGGATGTCCATTCCCTATTTCACCCTTTTCAGGACTCTGCACCACTGCGATCTGGGTCCTGCACGTCCCGCCCCCTGACACACACACACACACACACACACTGTGCGTTCCTGGGTCTCCTCCAGTGGGATTTCCAGCACTGCCTGGTTTCCTTTAAATGAGACACATGCTTTTAGTTTTACTGTATTTTGGTGCTTCATATCCCCTATAGAACCAGAGATGGAGGAGAAGAGAGAGAGCATTCTCCTAACTGTTTTACACCTCTAAGCTGTGAATTTAAGATTTCAGCTACTCTCCTGTCAGCTCTTCTCTGCTCCAGATGAGCTCACCCGTCCTTAGAGGCCGCAGGATGACTCCATTAGAAGTCACTGGAGGCTGATGACCGGTGAAAATCAGACCAAGGGAACAAAAAGAGCAGACCCCCACAAAAAATTGTCACCCTAATTGCTTTGAACCTATAAGCTGTACATTTAAGATTTCAGTTTATGAGGCGCTCTGAGACAAGGTGGACAGGGAAAAGAGGGAATTCAAAAGACAGGGTCCCTGATTTTCCTCTCAGTGACGCCAGTGTCAATATGGAGTGAGCGACAGAAGGCCGACTGTGAGAACAGAATCTGGCCAGTCTGTGAAGCCCTGTGTGACCCATTTGTGTTGTGAAATCTTGGGTATCACAGATGCCCACTTCAGAGGCTTTGGCTACACCTCTTAACATGACAATAATGTTGCTGAATTTGAAAATTTGAGAGAACCAGAGGAAAAACCAGACAGACCTAAAAAAGGAAGATAGGGAGAAAGATAGAAGGACAGAGAAAGAGACAAGGAAATTATCTAAAAAAAAATGATCTAAACATTTTACAATAAATCTTTAGTTCAATTTTAAATCTCTTGATATTTCTGACAACACTAAACATTTTAAGTCTCCATGTATGGGAATTCCTGCCCAGATTGTTCTTGACGTGAACCTTTCCCGAGCCCATAGCACTAACTATATTGCAGAAACAGGGAACTCACCAGAATCCCACTCAGCAGAGAGGAAATCTCCTTCCTGCAAACTAGGAATCAGTGAAGGAAAAATCACATCTGAAATGTGCATTGTTGGACAGGGGCTTTTATAATTCCCCTGTACAGTCTCTGCGGAATCTGATTGGCCAGGAGTGTTGGACAATTCCCTGCTCTCCGTGAGCAGCAGAAAAGCTGAAAAAAGACCCTAGAGAATTTCAGCCTAGGATCCTCCCCTGAGAGTGAAGAAATGATTCACTGATAACAGAGGCTCAGATAGTTGGGGCACTTTGAGACTTGTTAGAGTTGTTCTGCACTGCCTAAACTCCAGAGAGAAAAGATAAGCCAAGTGTTAGATGTGCTCATTTATCTACCAGCATTTCTGTGCTGTTGCTCATTGTCATAGAATCAGGGCATCTACTGCTTCTCCCGGCTGATGAGCCTGTTCTGAATCCCTGAGACCATGACGTGCACGTGGACAGGCTCTTGACCCTTTTTGTTTCAAACGTAGTATTTCCACAGAGTAACAGTCCCTCTCATCCGATAGCCTCTCTCTGACAGAGCGCAGCACAGATTACCCAAGATGAGTCATAAACCGCTCCGAGTGCAATATCCTGCCATGGGGAAGTGCAGCTTACTGAGCCCCCTTTAGTGATCAGCACGTGTCCTGAAGCCTGTGGACTGACGGCCTTTGTCTCTTTATCTCAGCTAGAGTAACTGTAGGTGCTGTCATTGAGGTGGGAAGTGTCAAGGGAGATGTTTAGAGGCGAGTGAGGTGCCCATTGTCCATCCACATTCAATGGGACTCTGCTGGTCACTGCCCTTGTGCCTTTGACAACCTCCCCCTGGGGTCTAGTGGATCATGCGCTGGTCTGGGACTCTAGAGACCTGGTCAATTCCTAGCTTGGGCCCAAGGGTCCTGTGTGACCTTGCACGTGTCATCTCATAATCTACTCTGGGCCTCAGTTTCCCCTCTATAAAATAAGGAGAATACTTCCCTTTCTCAGGAGGTTGTGAGGATGAAAAACTTTTGATTATTGGGCACCCATATGGGGACCAGCAGTGAGGAGGGTCATATGAGGTCCCAGAGGTACAGCCGTGCTTGTTTATCTCTACCTATTTCCTTTATCTTATTTCAGTACACCCCACAGTGATCTGCATACTGCACACCCTTCCCCACACACTGTGCGTTCCTCCCCCCGTCAGTTCAGGAAGAATCCTATGCCCCTGTTCTCCCCCTCCAAAACTCCTGCTAAATCCCCAATCCAGTCTTGTGGGAATTTTATTTAATCTACAGCTTTGAGAGTCTCCTCGTATCATTTTCACTGGCTTCTCAGCATCCATGCTCCCATTTTCATCTGTCCATAATGTATGGCTGTGGGGAATCACATATCAGCCCAGGGAAAAAAAGGTTACTAAATTTTCGTAACTGTTGTTCTTCAGGAAGCGTGTCTCATGTCCATTCTAATGTAGGTGGAAGGTTTCTCCATTAGTGCTATCCATTGGATCAACTCTAGTGCTCACTGGATTCACGCACTCATGGCATTGGTACATGGGACCCTGACGACTCTCCGTGTGTTCAGATCCTTCTTGCCAGCTAACTCCAACAGAGGAGCAGCCAGGGGGGTGGCTGTCTTGGAATGGACATGAGCAACACAACTTGAAGAACAACTGTTAAGAAGGTAGAAAAGAAAGCACCTCTCCGGGGGCTAAAATAGGGGCCCCATAAGCCTTGATAGTTCTAGAGTGAGATCCCAGACTAGGATCTGCTGGCACATATGAGGTTACAGCCTGTCCAGGACCTTGAGAAAATGGCTGCCAATTGAGTTGGTGAAGACAGATCAGCAGTTGACCCATGAATGGAACGCTGAATCACAGCCAGGTGGATGCTCATCGATGACACCGATAGCCCCTGCTATTTAAGTGTAGTAAGCAGTCCAGGATGAATGGCGTGGATGACTGCAAGGGTAAAACACCTTTATGCACAGGCTTGATTGAGAACCTCTTCCACTTTCCCAGGTACATCACTCTACTGGATTGTTTTCTACTCCCTAGACGGATCTCTCTAGTGGGTCCAGACCAGACCATGTCTAACGAGTTCAGCCATGGAGCTTCCAGAACTAAAGATCCAGAAGAGTGGAGAGCCAACCTCGATGAGGCCAGGCTGGGGCTTTATCACGATCATGCAAGTTCCTTCCCTCCTGACCTTTAGCAGAACTCTGTGTATGACTGTAGTTGGTGGAAACACACAGAAAAGAAATATGGAGAGCAATATCCCTGCAACCAAGCCCAGGATAAAGGTTCAGAAACAAGCAGAACTGCAGATTCCTTCTACTGTGGCTTGTTTTAAACAAGCCTGGATGGGAAACACCCCATCTTTGGAAGATGTTCTTCATGGTGTCCCAGTGAATGGACCACTCATGATTGGAGAAGGATCTTCTGAAATGATCCGTTTGAAGTCTCTGTGTGCCCAGAAGACAAGAAGTCTCAAGATGGATTGAGGGGGTCACACAGAATTCACACAGAATGGGACCCCTGGACAAACTGACCTTGGGTCCTGCCACCAAAAGACAGTATCGGTTACTTGAGGGAGGAAGTGTGACCACCATGTCTAAGCATTCCCTGTCTTAGAATCATAGAATCATAGAATATTAGAGATGGAAGGGACCTCAGGAGGTCATCTAGTCCAACCCCCTGCTCAAAACAGGACTAACCTCAGCTATATCATCCCAGCCAGGGCTTTGTCAAATCTCAGCTTAAAAATCTCTAAAGATGGAGATTCCACCACCTCTCTAGGTAACTCATTCCAGTGCTTCACCACCCTCCTAGTGAAAAACTTTTTCCTAATGTCCAACCTAGACCTCCTGCCCTGCAACTTGAGACCGTTGCTCCTTGTTCGGTCATCTGCCATCACTGAGAAAAGCCTAGCCCCATCCTCCCTGAAACCCTCTTTCAGGTAGTTAAAGGCCGCTATCAAATCCCCCCTCACTCTTCTCCTTTGCAGACTAAACAAGCCCAGTTCCCTCAGCCTCTCCTCATAAGTGCTGTGCTCCAGCCCCCTCATCATTTTTGTTGCCCTCCGCTGGACTCTCTCCAACTTCTCCACATCCTTTTTGTAGTGGGGGGCCCAAAACTGGACACAATATTCTAAATGCGGCCTCAGCAATGCCGGATAGAGGGGAATAATCACTTCCCGCGTCCTGCTGGCAATGCCCCTCCGAATGCAGCCCAATATGCCATTAGCCTTCTTGACAACCAGGGCACACTGCTGACTCATATCCAGCTTTTTATCCACTGTTACCCACAGGTCCTTTCTGCAGAGCTGCTGCCTAGCTCGTCGGTCCCCAGTCTATAGCTGTGCATGGGATTCTTCCTTCCTAAGTGGAGGACTCTGCACTTTTCTTTGTTGAACCTCTTTAGATTTCTTTTGGCCCAATCCTCCAGTTTGTTTAGGTCCTTCTGTATCCTATCCCTACCTTCCAGGGTATCTTCCACTCTCCCCAGCTTAGTGTCATCCGCAAACTTGCTAAGGGTGCAATCTACCCCATCCTCCAGATCATTAATATAGATGTTGAACAAAACCGCCCCAGAACCGACCCCTGGGGACCTCCGCTTGTGACCGGTTACCAACTAGACACGGAGCCATTGATCACTACTCGTTAAGCCCTATCCTCTAGCCAGTTCTCTATCCATTTTATAGTCCATTCATCCAACCCATACTTCTTTAACTTGCTGATAAGAATACTGTGAGAGACAGTATCAAAAGCTTTGCTAAAGTCAAGGTCCACCGCCTTCCCTACATCCACAGAGCCAGTCACCTCATCATAGAAAGCAATCAGGTTGGTCAGGCATAACTTTCCCGTGGTGAATCCGTATTGACTGTTCCTGATCACCTTCCTCTCTTCCAAGTGCCTTAAAATGGATTCCTTAAGGACCTGCTCCATGATTTTTCAAGGGATTGAAGTGAAGCTGACCAATCTGTAGTTCCCTGGATCCTCTTTCCTCTCTTTTTTGAAGATGGGCACTATATTTGCTTTTTTTCCCCAGTCTTCAGGGACCTCCTCCTATTGCCACGAGCTTTCAAAGATAATAGCCAATGGCTCTGAAATCACCTCAGCCAACTCCCTCAGCACCCTCGGGTGCATTGCATCCGGCCCCATGGACTTGTGTTTGTCCAATCCTTCTAAATAGTCTTGGACGTGTTCCTTCAGCACTGCGGGATGTTCGCCTCCTTCCCATTCTGTGCCACCCAGTGCAGCAGTCTAAGAGCTGATCTTGTATGTGAAGAAAGAGGCAAAAAAGGCATTGAGTACCTCAGCTTTCTCCACATCCTCCGTCACTAGGTCGCCTCCCTTATTCTCTAACGGGCCCACACTTTCTATAATCTTCCTCTTGTTGGCAACATGCCTGTAGAAACCCTTCTTGTTCCCCTTTCCATCCCTTGCTAGCTGCAACTCCAATTGCACTTTGGCCTTCCTGATTTCATTCCTGCATGTTCGAGCAGTGTTTTTATACTCCTCCCTAGTCATCTGACCAAGCTTCCACTTCTTGTAAGCTTCTTTTTTGTGTTTAAGTTCGCCAAATATTTCTTTGTTAAGACAAGCTGGACACCTACCATATTTGCTATTCTTTCTGCACATCGGAATGGTTTGCTCCTGTGCCCTCAATAAGGTCTCTTTAAAATACAGCCAGCTCTCTTGGATTCCTTTCCCCCTCATATTAGACTCCCAGGGAATCTTACCCATCAGTTCCCTGAGGGAGTCAAAGTCCACTTTTCTGAAGTCCATGGTCCATATCCTGCTGTTCTCCTTTCTTCCTTTTGTCAGGATCCTGAACTCGACCATCTCATGGTCACTGCTGCCTAGCTTGCCACCCACTTCTACTTCCCCTACCAAATCTTCCCTGTTTGTGAGCAACAGGTCAAGAGAAGCAAAGCCCCTAGTTGGTTGCTCCAGCACTTGCACCAGGAAATTGTCTGTCATACTCTCCAAAAACTTCCTGTATTGTTTGTGCTCTGCTGTATTGCTCTTCCAGCAGATGTCAGGGTGATTGAAGTCCCCCATGAGAATCAGGTCCTGTGAACTGGAAACTTTCCCTAGTTGAGTAAAGAAAGCCTCATCTACCTCATCCTCCTGGTCTGGTGGTCTATAACAGACACCCACCATGACATCACCCTTACTGTTCTTGCTTCTAAGCTTAACCCAGAGACACTCAACTGACTTATCTCCAGTTTCATACTGGAGCTCAGAGCAATCATAGTGCTCTCTTACATACAGTGCAACTCCTCCACCCCTTCTCCCCTGCCTGTCCTTGAACAGTTTATACCCTTCCATGACAATGCTCCAGTCGTGTGAGTTACTCCACCAAGTCTCAGTTATTCCAATCATGTCGTAGTTTCTTGACTGTGCCAGGACTTCCAGTTCCTCCTGCTTGCTTCCCAGGCTTCTTGCATTTGTGTACAGGCACTTGAGATAAGTAGCCGATTGGCCTACTTTCACAGTATGAATCAGGAGGCCTCCCCTGCTGCACCTTCCTCCTTCTGCTTCCTTGTGGTGTTCCTTTTCCCCACTTACCTTTGGGCTTAGGTCTCCGTCCCCCGTTGAACCTAGTTAGGTTAGCCAGCCTGTCTGCGAAGATGCTCTTCCTTGTCTTCATTAGGTGAATCCTGTCCCTTCCTAGTAATCCTTCTTCCTGGAGCAACATTCCATGATTGAAGAATCCAAAGCCCTCTCTTCGACACCACCTGCGTAACCACGCATTTACTTCCGCAATACGACGGTCCCTACCTGGGCCTTTTTTTCCTGAACAGGGAGGATGGATGAGAACACCACTTGCACTTCAAACTCCTTTATCTCTTTTCCCAGAGCCACATAGTCCGCAGTGATCTCTCAAGATTATTCTTGGCAGTTTAATTGGTGCCCATGTGGAGAAGTAGTAAGGGGTAACGGTCTGAGGACTTGATAAGTTTTGGCAGTCTCTCTGTCACATCCCTAATCCTAGCTCCAGGCAAGCAGCACACTTCTCTAGTTTCCCAGTCCGGACAGCAGATGGATGACTCCGTCCCCCTTAGGAGGGAATCCCCGACCACCATCACCCTTCTCTTCCTCTTAGGAATGGTGGTCGTGGAACCTCCGTCCCTAGGACAATGCATCCCTTGCCTTCTGATCAAACGGGTCTCCTTCTGATCCATTCCCTCTGAAGGGTCCTCCAAATTATTCTCCGCCATAGTACTTGTGCAGAGAGGATGAAAACGATTCCTTACTTCTATCTGCATGGTGGGCACATAGGTTCTCTTTCTTCGGGAGGTCACATGCTGCCAATTTTCTTCCCCGTTCTTCAGTTTCGCCTGCCTGGCCTTCTCTGAATCTTCCTTACACTCTGCCTGTGCCCGATGGAGAAAGACATTGTTTTCTTTAATGCAACACAGGGTTGATATTTGGGCCTCTAGTCCTTTAAACTTCTCTTCCAATAAGGAAACCAGCCTGCACTTGTTACAGGTGAAGTCATCTCTGTCCTGTGGGAGGAAGACAAACATAGCACATCCAGTGCAGGTGACAACAACAGATCGCTCCCTCTCCATATCTTTCCTCTGAGAGCCTCCTCAGATGCTGTATTTCGTGCTCAGCAACATCTGAGAGACAAAAACCCGCTGTGGGCTCCCTCCTCAGGCAAACTCCCTCCTTCTGTTAGCCGCCCGTCTGTTCGCTGCTCAGCTGGTTCGCAGCTGGCTGCTTTTAATAAGGCTGGAGCAGTTGCCCCACCCCTGCAATTAATCCCTCAAAGCCCACATGAATCAAAGCACTCCCAATCAATCAAATCAATCAATCAATCAAACACACCCTCAACTGCCAAACGGTCCCTGTAACTGCACCAATCACAAGCACACACACACACACACACACACACACAGAGTCAGCTGTAACTTGCACCAGTCACACAACTGGTCTCTCAGATACTCCCACCTCTAGCACAGCACACACAACACAGCTCCCCTCACGTAGCACTCACCTGGGCTCCTCTCGGACAGATCCCAGGCAAACTCCCTCCTTCTGTTAGCTGCCCGTCTGTTCACCGCTTCATAACAAATGAAAGCATGGTCCAGCAACTGACTATACAATTTATCAACAACTAGCATGAATCACTCCTTCCTCTCAGATTTCGGTGTTCAGACATAATGAAGGCACCCTCAGAAATAATTCTGCTGAGCAAAAATGCTGTTGAAGGCCACCAGCCTTCAGCATTGAAGAAATGAATGGAAAATTTTAGTTTGGTTTTACTCATTGTGCACCAAAGAAAGATGCTGGAAAAACTGCTACAGTCCAACAACACAGACCTCGACAAAGCAGCACTCTTGCTTCCCAATGCCACTAACTTGTAGCCACGTTTCAAACTGAGTTCAAAAGAGACAGACATGCAGCAAGTAAATTATCAGGAAAATGGGTCAGGCAAATCGAGGCTGAAGAAAAGCGCTTGAGGAAGGCAAGTGCCATTCTGAGGAGCTATGTGAAGGTGTGTGATGGGGTGTACAGACCCCACACTGGGCAACCAGGGGGAAGGAACAGCGCTGGGCCAAGCCAGACCCACCCTACTGCACCTATAGCAAATGCACCAAGTGGAGGAAGACTTCAAAGACGGGGGAAGAGCTCTTGGGGGGGAGAACAGAACTGGTGTTGGTCGCTCCAGGAGAGACGAGCTGAGGGAAGGCAGAATCTCCCCCTAAACAACTGCCCGAAGGTCCCTCCCTGAGGAAAGGGAAGTCTGCTGCAGGGACATCCTGAGAGGAAGAATTGCCCTCTTATGTGACTCTGGAATTCACTGATCCCTTTATTTTTTAGTGTGGACTACACCAGTGGGGGAAAGCCTTTGGACTGAGCTGGCCCAGGAGGGGTTGTACCCCAGGAGGAGGCAGTTGCTGCCCATGAGGAAAGGAGAAAGACCTCGTTACACGCAGATGCCAGAAGTTGGCTTGTAGTGAGCAGACGCCCTTCAACCTACCTTGCCCCAGGCAGCGGTCTAGGGACGGTGGCTGGAAGTGGCCCAGGGAGGGCCAACTTATCATCCCCGGCTGTCAGAGCACTGAAAGTGCTCCAAGAGCCCTTGGTCTGAGCCCGGTGCAGTGGGAGGGCCCAGGCTCCCTTGCCAAAGCCCCCAGCATGTCACAGGCCTAAGCCCTGGCTACTAGGCAGCACTCCCTTGCCCATGGACCCCGAGCAAGCGCCGTCACAAGGGGAAAGAAGCCAACACAGAAAGATTTTTATACGTGAACATATTTACAGGCGTCTCAACCGAATAAATACACAGCTTTCCAATCACTTTCATTGCTTACAGGGAGCTGCTGATTTTCTCACCATCATTCAGCCAAACACGCTGAACGCTGCACTGCAAGTGTCAAGGAACTGTATGAAGGAGCTGGAAAACTGGCCAATCATTCCAACCGACATTTCTTGTGCTTCTCCTGGGCAGTGGCTTTCATTCAGATCTGTTTAGAGAAGCGGTTCCCAAACTACTAGAGGCATGGGAGAGTGTAAAGGGAGGTGCAAGCTGTGTGGGTTTCTACTTTTAAGAGCTCCAGCTATCAGCCCCGGGTGGCTGGGGCTCATGCAGAAGGGCTGTGCACACCCAGACGGAGCGGCTAAAGGAGAGAACCAGATTCCCCTGCCGCTATGGGATGATATCCCACACCCCCATGGGGTGCTGGAGGGCTAGTCCCGTGCAGGGCTGTCTTAGAAACTGTGGCATTACAGTTTCTGACTCATACTGAGAAAGTAGGGCAATTGGCTCATTGTCTTAGGTGCAGTACATGAACACAAGAAGCCTGGGAAACAAGCGGGAGGAATTGAAAGTCCTGGCACAGATGAGGAACTATGATGCGATTGGAATAACTGAGACTTGCTGGGAGTTGGTCTTGGAGGACATCGCCAGAATTGGGCTAGATACCATGGTACTCACCCAACACACAGAGCAGCCACCTTTTGTGTGCTCACCTTGTGCTCCAGGAGGTGAATCCTGCCTTCCCCCGACATATCTCTGCATCCCTACTGGCCCCTAACCTTTCTTAGGTCTTACAATGGGTGGCAACCACCTCCCACAGGTCCCCCTGGCCAATGGTTCTCTTGGAGGGTCATTGGTGACTCAGCCCTCCGGCTGAGCCACATACACTGTCCCCCATTCCAGGGTATACAGTCTTTAGTTCTTTTCACGGTCCTGCTATGGGGGCATAGCACTAAGGCTTCCTTTTGGAGGCACTGCCTTCATCAACAACCCAACAGGGGCCCATCTCGTTCCCCCACTTCATCTGTCCTTTCGGCAGTCCTCCCTGGGCTCAGTCTGCAACCAGAGCATCTGGGCCCATCACGGTACCCTCGCCTGGAATGGCTAGGTTCTGGGCTTAGTACCCTAGCCAGCCAGACATCAGGTCCTCCCTCTTTGAGCTTCAGGCAGCAACTGAAGGAAGGCTCTGCCTCTGCTCCCTCCTTTTATATGCATATGGCCCTTCTGGCCCCTGATTGGCTGCTCCTCTGCAGCCATTCTATGCTGCCTGGAGGACTTCTTTTCTGCTCTATCCTTGGGCAGTGTGAGGTGGGGCCTCCAGACCTAGTCCACTCCGATACAAATACCATGAATCATCAACATCCCCTTCCTCTCTCCCCTCTAGCAGAGTCCTTGTTTCCCCGACAAGGCTGGGCATGGGATTCTTAGGAGGCTTGACCCCGACTCTAGACATGCTCACTTAGGACAGGGGCTAGGGTGGCTCTCTCCTCCCTGGCCATGTCCCTGACCTGCTGATCACTACATTCAGTTCAAACCTGATACAACTTGTTAAACAGCAGCTGTAAGAAAAATAAGGAAAAAATTGGGAAAGTTAAAAGAAAGAAAGAGCCCTGCCCTGTGGGCACAGTGACCCCCTAATTGGCAGTCTCTGGGATGTAAGAAAAATTCAGAGTCTGTGCCTACTGGAGGGTTGGCGGATGTTTCAAACTAAAACCAGCAAATGACGAAAGCCTGGCCACTCTAGAGCGCCCCTTGTGGATTTTCCCAGCTCTCCTGAATTCAGGACCTGCCCCCACAGCCTGATTGCTTTAAACTCCCACTCCTTCCCAGGCAGTAATGTCCTTCCCCGGTAATAATGTCATGTAAATAATATCCTCCACCAGCATGGGAGCAAATGGAGAACACTCAAATGTGTTTGCCATCACTTCTGGAACTGCACTTGATGGGAACGAGGGGCAATGGATTTGCAGAGGCTCATAATATATCCCTGCAAGGAGTCAGTTGGCTACTGGAAGCCAGGGTGAGGCCACGATGCTTGTGGGCCGGTTACTGGTGCAGGGCCGTGCGCCATAACAGCACAGTGTTTAGGTTCCTAAGATTACAAGGCAGGTGGTGACAGGCCCCTTCCCTGGTCTAGGTGATGCCCAAAATGTCACAGTTTATGCCACTCTGCAGCAGCTAAGCATGGTGCTGTCTGGGAAACACCAAATCCCCTTGTTGACAGAGGGCATACGGGAAACTTCACAGACAACAGGTAACAGAAAAGGGAACTTTGATATTATAGATGTGGAATGCCTGAGCTTGTGTCTTTGTTTATTTTTTGTGTGACTCATTTATGTTTTTTTTCCCCTCAATATTTCATCTTTGCACCTGTGATTTTTCTATTAAATAAACTTTTTGTTTATTTTGTCCCTAGTCTGTGTGCAATGTGTGTCCCAAAATGAACTGATAATTGAGGGCAGAGTTCATGGCTTTTTTGGGGGATGAAGCAGAGGGGGTAATTCCAAGTGTAATTCCAAGGCAACTCACCAAAATGCCTTGCAGCAGAGAGAAAAAAATCTCCGGACTGTGACCTGACAATGAGTCTATGAATCTCACATCTGACACTTCCAATGCTGGAAAGAGACCTTTATGATTCCCCCGTACAGTCCCTGCAGACTCTCAGGTTGGCCAGGAATCAGGGACAATTCCCTGCATTACGTGAGTAGTGGGAAATGCTGAAAATAGACCCTGGAGAATTTCAGCCTAAGAGCCTCCCCTGGGAGAGACAAAATGATCACTGATAACAGAGGCTTAGACTTGCTAGAGTTGTCCCGCGCTGCTAAAACCCCAGAAAGAAAAGAAGAACCAAGAGTTGGACGTGCTCATTTATCTCTCAGCATTTCTGTGCTGCTGCTCATTGTCATAGAATCTGAGTATCTGCTGCTACTCCCGGCTGATGAGTCCTGTGAGACCTGAGACTGCAACGTGCACATGCACAGGCTCTTGTGCATCCCTGTTTCAAATGTAGGATTTCCACACACAGTAACAGTCCCTCCCATCCGATAACCTCTCTGACAGAGGACAGCAGAGATTGCCCCAGCTGAGTCATAAACCCCTCGGTGCAACATCCTGCCATGGGGAAGTGCAGCTTCATGAGCCCCCTCCAGCGACCAGCACGTACCTTGAAGCCTGTGGGCTGACGGCCTTTGTCTCTTTATCCCAGCTATAGTAACTGCACAGGCTGTCACTGGGGTAGGGAGGGTGCAGGGAGATGTTCAGAGGCGAATGAGGACTCTGCTGCCCACTGCCCTTGTGCCTTTCACAACATCCCCCTGGGATCTAGTGGATCATGCGCTGGTTTGCAACTGTGGAGACTCAGTCAATTCCTGGCTCGGCCACAGAGCTCCTGTGTGACCTTGGACGTGTCATCTCATAGTCTACTCTGGGCCTCAGTTTCCCCTCTGTAAAGTAAGGAGAGCACTTCCCTGCCTCAGTGGGTTGTGAGGATAAAAAACCTTTAATTGTGGGGTGCCCATATGGGGACCAACAGTGAGGAGGGCCATATGAGGACCCAGAGGTACAGCTGTGCTTGTTTATCTCAAGCAGCATTTCTGCCTATTTCAGGACTCTGCTCCACTGTGATCTGGATACTGCACACCCTGCCCCGCACACTGTGCGTTCCTTCCCTAGTCAGTGCAGGAACAATCCTGTGCCCCTATTCTCCCCTTGCATGGTCCCCACAACTCCTGCTAATATCCCCAATCCAGTCTTGTGGGAACTTTATTTATCTACAGCTTTGAGAGTCTCCTTCTGTCATTTTCATTGGTCTCTCAGCATTCATGCTCCCATTTTCAACTGTGCATAAAATATAGCTGTGGGGAATCATGTATCATCCAGCCCAGCAAAAAAAAAAAAAAAAAAAAAAAAAAAAAAAAGCGGTTCCTGACCTTTCAGAACTGTTGTACTTCAAGTTCTGTGACTCAGATACATTCCAATGTAGGTGTGTGCGTGCCACGTGCACCGCTGAGAGAAGGTTTTTCCTCTACTGATATCCGTGGGTCAGCTCTCATGCTCTCTGGAGTCACCCCCTCATGATGCTGGTATATGGGACCCTGGTGACCCTCCGCCTGCTCAATTCCTTCTTCCCACCTAACTCCAACAGAGAGGCAGGCAGGGGGATTCCTGAAATGGACATTAGGAATACATCTGGAAGAACAACTGTCACAAAAGGTTAGGAACCATTTTTTTTTCTTTGAGCGCTTGCTCAGGTCAATTCCGGTGTAGGTGACTCCCAAGCCATTGTGCAGGAGGATGGATCGGTGTTCGTTGGCATGCAGACTACAGAACTGCTCTGCCAAACATGGCATATCTCTGGCTTACCAAGTGAGGGTGTAGTGCTATGCAAAGGTGTGGTATGAAGACCACTTTGCAGAGGTCCTGGATCAGGACGTGTGCCAGGAATGCTGCTGAAAAAGTTTGTGCCTTTGTGGAATGTGCTGTCAGGTTGGAAGCAGGTACGACCTCAGGTAAGCTGTTCTGGTGCCTAACTCTCCTTATAATCAGAAAATGTTTCCTAATATCCAAGGCTAATCCCCCTTCCTGCAAAGGGAGCTCATTACGTCTCATCCCACCCACTTGGAGTACAATTAATTACCCTCCTTTTTTATACCAAACTTTTACAGATTTAAAGACAGTTGTTATGTTCCCCCTCAGCCTTCTCTTCAGAAGATCAGACATGCCCAGTTCCATCAACCCTTTCCTCAGTGGTCAGGTTTTCTAAACCACTTGCTATTTTTTGTTGCTCTTACGTTTGTCCATCTCTTTCCTAAAGCACGGTGCCCAACTCTGGACACAGCACTCTAACTGTGGTCTCACCAGTGTGGAGTATAAGTGAACAATGGTCTCCCATGTCCTAGGTACAACACTCCTGTTAATACACCCAAGGATGGCATTGGCCTTTTTCACAACTGCATTACATTGTCGATTCATATTCATGATTCACTATAACCCCCACCCAGATGCCCTTAAGCAGTACTACTGCATAGTCAGTTATCCCCACTTTATAGTTCTACATTTGATTTTTCCTCCCTAAGTGTAGTACCGAGCATTTGTCTTTATTGATTTTTATTCTATTGAATTGTTTTCTGAAACAAATCTAAAGGTGTGTAAGGAAACTTAACACCAAACACGGTATTCTTCCTTTTTTGGTTGAAAAATTATTGTGTAGTTGCTGTGCACGGTGTGGTGCGGGTAGCTAGTTTAACCCTCGCGTGGGTACTGTGCCCTCTTCGGCTACAACTATGGCATGGGAGCAGGGGGGGAGGGGGCCTGATCCCACCCTTTGCCCCGGGCCCTGACCCAGGGACCCTGTGTGGAGTAGTCTTCAAACTACCCAGTCCGTGACTTACTCCCTTCCCTGGGTCGCCTGTCTTTAGCCCCACTGCTCGCAGTCTGCTTCCTGGAACTGGGTGGGGAGGGGTTCTCTCTCAGGCCTGTGCCTTGGGTCCCTGGCCGTAGCCAGACAGGTACCCCCCCCTCTCATCTCTGGTACCTTTGGGGTTGCAATATGTGGCAGTGGTTGCTCCAAGTCCCATAGCCACTCTGCTCTTTCTCCTAACTCCCTTCCAGCTGCCACTGTCTGCCTGACAGGGAGGCTTTTAACTGCTGGGGCAAGCTCCTTGATTGGCCTCAGCTGGCCTAATTGCCCCGGAGTAGCCCCAGCTGGATCACCCAGAAACAGGGATTTGTTCATTCTGGGGCTAATATAGACCCCCTCTACTACTCTCCTGTAGCCATCAGTTCTGGCCCTGTCACAACTGTTAAACATCACTTTCCACCCAAGAAGAGGCTACATTTCAGTGGGTTACATAAAGCACTTTGAGACCTAGATAAGAAGTAGCTATTTTTGTTTTTTCAAAGTCCTGAATATGCCACTGAGTGTTGCACTAAAATGAGAAAACAGATGCAGATTTCTCAGATTTCCTATGAATGAATTATCACTCACTGACTTCCAGTTAGTGAGGAAAATTCATCCTTGAGGCCAAGAGTTTGGGTGTTTCCCTCAACAGATAAATAATTAATAACAACACTATCTCCTTTCTCTAGCAGCCAGTGTTGAATACTGTAGAGGAGGACCTCAATAAGACCCCATGCAGAGGGAGCAGGTTTGCATCCTGACCCCAGCTGGCACTCAGTTTATGCCCTGAAGTGTGACGATAGTTCACCCTTCTCATCACATCCTACCTAAACTAACTACGGGTGTGTATATTCATAGAACTGTGTCATCCTTTTCTCGAATTACCTCAAAAGAAACTCACAGTTTCCCTGCACAGACAGCTGGGACAGGACGTGCAGAACACCTTGAAACCCCAACACACAAAGAGAAAAGAGAAACACACAAAGAGAAAAGAGGGGAAGGTGGAAGGCAAACACCCAGCGCTGCCCCAGCCCCGGCCCCGGCCCCACACACGGCGTCTGTGGGGTGTGAGGGACGCTCACAGTCTGGGTCACACGTCGCAGGCCCTGCCCAGGCCTGGCTGTGGGGCAGGGACGCCGTGGGTCGCACACAGGATCTGGGGCAGCCACACGCTCCAGGCGCTAGGGGGCAGGGCCCTTCTCCCAGCGTCAGCCCCCCCGTCGGGGTCACGACCCCTGAGTCCGGCCTGCGCGGCCTCTGGGCTGGGGGCGTCTCCCTGCGCCGGGCCCTGCCCAGGGTCAGCCCCACGTCGCTGCCCAGCCGCTCACTGACGCACCCGGCCCACATGGCCCCAGCCCAGCCC
Source organism: Emydura macquarii macquarii (assembly GCF_026122565.2). NCBI lineage: Eukaryota > Metazoa > Chordata > Testudines > Chelidae > Emydura > Emydura macquarii. The sequence goes on from NW_027130928.1 coordinate 33,441, forward strand.
CAGCCCGGCCCGGCCCAGCCCCGCTCTCTGCCCAGCTCCTGGGCCTCTCCTCTGCCCCCAGCCCGGCTGCTCTGCCTCAGCTCGGCCCGGCTCGGCCCAGGCCAGGCAGCTGCAGCTCCAAATTGGCTGACCCGACCTGTCAGTCAGGCTGGCCTGAGCTGGCCTCTCTGCACTGGCCTGGGGCTGTGTCTGTCCCGGGCCTGCTCCCTCCGGAGATGGCGCCACACAGAGCGGCTCCGTCTGAGGGGGTGACAGCCCCTGACACACAGAGCGGCTCCGTCTGAGGGGGTGACAGCCCCTGACACACAGAGCGGCTCCGTCTGAGGGGGGGTGACAGCCCCTGACACACAGAGCGGCTCCGTCTGAGGGGGTGACAGCCCCTGACACACAGAGCGGCTCCGTCTCAGGGGGGGTGACAGCCCCTGACACACAGAGCGGCTCCGTCTGAGGGGTGACAGCCCCTGACACACAGAGCGGCTCCGTCTGAGGGGTGACAGCCCCTGACACACAGAGCGGCTCCGTCTGATGGGGTGACAGCCCCTGACACACCGAGCGGCTCCGTCTCAGGGGGGGTGACAGCCCCTGACACACAGAGCGGCTCCGTCTCAGGGGGGGTGACAGCCCCTGACACACAGAGCGGCTCCGTCTCAGGGGGGTGACAGCCCCTGACACACAGAGCGGCTCCGTCTGAGGGGGGGTGACAGCCCCTGACACACAGAGCGGCTCCGTCTCAGGGGGGGTGACAGCCCCTGACACACAGAGCGGCTCCGTCTGAGGGGGGGTGACAGCCCCTGACACACAGAGCGGCTCCGTCTCAGGGGGGGTGACCGCCCCTGACACACAGAGCGGCTCCGTCTCAGGGGGGTGACAGCCCCTGACACACAGAGCGGCTCCATCTGAGGGGGGGTGACAGCCCCCGACACACAGAGTGGCTCCGTCTGAGGGGGTGACAGCCCCTGACACACAGAGCGGCTCCGTCTGAGGGGGTGACAGCCCCTGACACACAGAGCAGCTCCGTCTGTGGGGGTGACAGCCCCTGACACACAGAGCGGCTCCGTCTCAGGGGGGGTGACAGCCCCTGACACACAGAGTGGCTCCATCTGAGGGGGTGACAGCCCCTGACACACAGAGCGGCTCCGTCTGAGGGGGTGACAGCCCCTGACACACAGAGCGGCTCCGTCTGAGCGGGGGTGACAGCCCCTGGCATGTGGGAAATCCCAGCCTGCTGCTTCTGTAAGGGCCTGAGACCGAGGTCTTGTAGTGCAGGGCAGGGCCTGGCTCCCCTCACTCCCTGCCACCCGGTCATCCCCTTGTCCACCAGTCCTGGCATGGCCTTATTCAGAGGGTGGGAACAGTCCCGGTGACTGCAGGGGCAGTGGGAGAATCCCTGCTCAATACAGCATTGAGCTCTTTTAAAAGGGACGGGTCTTGGCAGCGACTCCAGACAGCATGTTGTGCTGCTCCGTAACGTGTCAGCAGGACTTCCTCATTTCCTGCCCCTTTGTTGCCCCTTGTCTTGGTGGATCCCAGGTTTTGCATTGCTGTGGGTAGTTCTGTTCCCGTGGGAATGCCACAGCTGTTCCTGCAGATGCTCCTCTCTGCACTGCCCCAGGAAGTCCAGACGTAAGCCCTAAGATATGTGTTTTATTATTGTGGGTTTGAGTTCGGGGCACCCCATAGGGGGAATGTCGTCTTCCCCCTGGCAATCTGGGGCCAGACCTAGGGTGTTGATCTCATTCAATACAGAGATGAGATCCCCTCCCTCCACCATAAGGGATTCCCGGCAGCAGCCAAGGCGACTATTGCTGTGGTGCCAACGGGGGGCCCAGGTAACAAAAGGGCGGGGGGATTCCTGCCGGGGCGCCCTCGAGAGGGACCCCAGAGAGAGATGGTGCGGCCCACATCTGCTGCTTTGGCCGCCTCGGACGGTGCCACCCGTTGGGCCCCAACATGGGGCGTGGTGAAGGGCTCGGCACCAGTAGCCACCTGCGTGGTCTTACAGGGGCTCCCCCAACTCCTCACGGCGAGGGGGGGGACTGGGCTCGAGCCTTTTGCTTGCCACACTTGACCTGCACAAGCACCCGGTTCCGCGAGGAATAGGGCTGGTCAGCAGGGGCAGGACATGGGTGCAAGGGCACAGGGAAGGCAGGGGCAAGGCAGTGGGGAGGGAGAGGACTCCCCCTGGGGTGAGCCTCCACCAGTGCCCGTCAATGCTGGCCCTGGCTCCCTCTCCTCTGCAGGCCTGGCGGGGCCAACCCGCTTGTCTGGGTGCTGCGGAAGGGCAACGCTCAGGGTCCGAGTGGAGGTGACATCATGTAATGGAGGAGGGGCGGCCACAGGGACTGGAGAACTAGAGACACCGCCACTGATCTGGTCGGCGCCCTTCTGGGTCTCGGGAGTCCCAGGCATCCCACCTTGCCGGGCCAGGTCATCACCCCACAGAGATATCACCGAGCCTCCCCCGCAGGTTAGAGGACCCGATACAGAGCCCATTGATGGGGCACCAGAAAACATCACGTGCGGGTCTTGCAGCTGAGGGGAATAGGGCTAATCACTCAGAGCGGCTTCCCCAGGGTGAAGAGGAGAGGCAGAAGAGCAGCACTGGGGAGGAAGGACGGGACGGAGGTGAGCACAACCAGTACATGCAGGTCCTCCAGGGATTTCCCCCAAGGCAGGGGACAGCACTGCTCCCCACAGGGGGAACCACAGAGGGACACCCAGGTACAGCTTGGGGGGCAGAACTGATACCGCTCCTCCCTAGGGCTGGACCACCACGACTGCAGCCCCGCTGAAGGAGCCAAGGAGAGGTACTCTGCCGGGGTCTGGGTGGTTAAACCACGCCTGCCCCCCCCTCCCCCGTGGAGGAGCAATCCTCAGGACCAAACCACGGCCCACTCCCAACACTCTAGGACAGAGGTACTAAGCGGAGAAGCAAAAAGACTCATCCAGGTGGGGCAGATTGACCCCAGGCCTGTCTGGCCAGAGGAGGCAGCCCTGACACGGCCAGACAGAGAGGGAGATTTGCCACAGTAGCAAGTGCTCCAGCTGGGACCAAAGAGTTTAGCTTCTGAGGGTCAACAGATCAGCCCCACAGCCCAGTGCCAAAGGTTTCATGTTGTTCTGCACGTCTTGTCCCAAATGTCTATGGAGGGGGCTGTGAGATTGAGACAGAACTGCTGCCTAGCCAGTCAGTCCCCAGTTGGTAGCAGTGCATGGGATTCTTCCGTACTTCATCTTTGCATCAGGGATTTTTCTATTAAATAGACTTTTTGTCTGTGTGGAATGTGTCCCCCAAAATGAACTGATAATTGAGGGCAGATTTCATACCTCTGTCGGGGAGAAAGCAGAGGGAAAACTCCAAGTGTCTGCTAGATAAGAATTCAGAGGGACTGATTTGGAGTGACTCAGGACTGGATGACATTGCTGGGGCCTGGAAGTCACAGAAAGGCCGAGTGACAGGGTGCGTGACTCTGGGGGATGACAGGTGATTCTGAAAGAGATCAGGTGATGGTTAGAGAGATGGAACTTAGCAATGCAGAAAGAAGTGCCTGGTGATGGAGTGAAGAGCTTCTGAAATTGTGAACTTCCTCAAGCATGAGCTCAACCAAATAGGGACAGAGCACCCTTGATTAATGAGGAGACATCTTCCCCCCCCCCCCCCGCGTGATGCAGGTTTAAAGTCAGTGGCCCCAGGCGATCACATTCTGCAGATGTATTTTCCCACTTTATCACGAAGCTCTTTGGTTTTGATCCCATAAATGATAGGGTTGAGCATGGGGGGCACAAGGAGATAGAGGTTGGCCAAGAGGATGTGACTATGGGCAGGGATGTCCTGACCAAACCTTTGTGTCAGGACGGAGAAGAGGAAGGGAGTATAATACATCAGCATCACACAGATGTGGGCTGTGCAGGTATTGAGGGCTTTCTGGTGGGCTTTCTTGGAGAAGATCCTGAGGACGGCCCGGATGATCAGCCCGTAGGACAGGCCAATGAGTGTCAGGTCAAAACCAATGTTCACAACTGTTATCACCAGGCCATACATCCTGTTGACAGTGGTGTCCCCACATGAGATCTTCACCACAGAAAAGTGCTCACAGTACGTGTGGAGGATAACGCGGTTAGTGCAGAATGGCAGCCTCCACAGTAGCAGGGTCAGTGGCAGAATCAAGAGAACAGATCGTATCAAGCCCACTAGCCATAGCTTAGCGATTCGTGCGTTGGTGAGGATGGTGGCGTATCTCAGAGGGTCACATATGGCGACATAGCGATCGAAGGCCATTATCACGAGGACAGCTGATTGCGTAACAGAAAACACATAAAGGAAGAACATCTGGGTGAGGCAGCCGTCCACAGTGATGCCTTTGAAACCGAACCAAAATATGCTCAGTGCCTTTGGCACGACACAGGTAGACATGCCGATGTCTGTGAGCGCCAGCATGCAGAGCAGCAGGAACATGGGCTTTTGCAGGGTTTGTTCTTTGCTGACAACAAACAGAACTGTGAAATTTCCCAACAGGCTGATGATGTAGAACGTAGAGAAAGGAATGGAAATCCAGATGTGGGCAGCTTCCAGCCCCGGGATGCCGTTTAGGATGAACGTCGGCGGGCTGGAGAAGGTAAGGTTGAAAGATGGCATGAGGTTGTCGAGTTGTCGATCATGCTCAGAAATGCCTGAGAAGGGACAGAAGCCCAGTGAGGGTGTTAAACACGTGATAACAAATAACAAGGTAAATAATTTATAGTTACAACAATCTAGAAATGGTGGTGAGCAGTGAGGTGGCACTAGTCGGCACTGGTGAGGCAACATTTGGAGCACTGTGTCCAGTTTGGGCCCCCTACTACAAAAAGGATGTGGAGAAATTGGAGAGAGTCCAGTGGAGAACAACAAAAATTATTAGGGGACTGAAGCAAAAAACTTATGAGGAGAGGCTGAAGGAACTAGGCTTGTTTAGTCTGAAGAAGAGAAGAACGAGGGGGGATTTCATAGCAGCCTTCAAATACCTGATGGGGGATTCCGGAGAGGATGGAGCAAGTCTGTTGTCTGTGGTAGCAGATGACAGAACTAGGAGCAACAGTCTCACGTTGCAGTGGGTGAGATCTAGGTTGGATATTAGGAAAATCTTTTTTACTAGGAGGTTGGTGAAGCACTGAAATGGGTTACCTAGGGAGGTGATGGAATCTCCATTCCTTGAGGTTTTTAAGGTGCAGCTTTACAAATCCCTGGCTACTTGGGGTTTGTCATGCTTTGAGCAGGGGATTGTACTAGATGACCTTCTGAGGTCCCTTCCAAACCTAATATTCTATGATTCTGTGATTTCCACATGGCACCAAATTATTTAGGTCATAGTCCAGTCCAGATATTTTCTCAGTGTAAGACTATGAAGCCAGTGAACAAGAAGCATGATGGGAGATGAGGTTCGATGTCAGTAAGTGAAATATAGACGCCTACTGTAGGGAATAACTTGAACTCTTCACAAACCTAACAAGGTTCCAGTTTAACTCTCTGAACTCAGGTCAGGGACCTGGTGTAATGGTTTACAGCTCTGTGAAACCCTGCTGAAGGCACAAGCATGGACAAAAACTAAGCAAAACTTTGTAACACAGGGGGAGTCAATGCTTCACCCTCCTCTGGATTCCTCTGTGCAGTACTGAGCACCCTTCTCAAACAGGATATTGCAGAACTAGAGGGGTTCAGGGATGGGCAATGAGAGAGATCAAGGGCCTGGAGAAACTCTCCTAGGGAAAGAGGTTGAAAAAAACTTGGATTGTTACTTTAGAAAGGAGAGAAATAAGAGGGGTTTTGAGAAGACCCTATTAAATACTGAGTGGTAGACGGCATATGAAGAATGTGTTCTCCCTGTCTCATAACACAAAGTCAAGAGGACATTCAATTAAATTGAAACATGGCAAAGCCACAACTGATTACAAAATGAATGTTTTCTTCACTCAGTGCATAATTAGACAGAGAAACTCATTGCCACAAGATGAAGTTGAGGGCAGGAGCTAAGGAAGAATCGGAAAGGTTTCTTGGACATTTACATGGATAGTAAGAATCTTCCTTTACAATAGATACAGATAAATAAATATCTTGGAAAGCCTGTATGCCTGCGTGTTTTAGGGCACAAGCCAATCTCTAGCTATTACGCAATAAGGTGATAACTTCAAGAAGGTCAGTTTATCCCCCCAACACCTTCTTCAGCTGGGTCTTTATGCTCTGCTTCTTCTCTTGTTTCTTTTGGTGAGACACTTTCTTGAAGGCATCCAGCTTTCTCTGAGACATAACAAGTACAGTGATTTCATTATACTGACAAGGGTAAGCAGAGACACCTGTCAGCATCCCAGCTGCTTACCCTTCTCAGGGTTGAAAATTGATAATGTTTGCAGATGACAAAAAACTTGGGGGATCATAAATAATGAATTGGACGAGTCACTGATTCATAGCAATCTGGACTTGTGGGTAAACTGGGTTGAAGCAAACGATATGTGTTCTAATATAGGTATGTAGAGAGCAAAAAAGGCAGGAGATACTTACAGAATCGGGGACTCTATCATGGGAAGCAGTGACTCTGAACAAGTTTCAGGAGGCATGAAGGAGTAATTAGCTAAACATGAGCTCCCTGAGTGACCCTGTGGCCAAAAGAGCTCACGTAATCTAGGCATGATAAATGGGAATCTCAGGAAAGGAAGAGAATTTATTTTACCTCTTTCTTTAGCACTGGTGGAACTGCTGTTGGAAAATTTGTCCAGTTCTGGTGTGCACAATTAAAGATGCATGTTGATACAAAGAGATGGTTAAGAGGTGACTTGGTAACAGTCTACAAGTCCCCACGTAGGGAACTAATATTGAATAATGGGCTTTTCAGGCTGGCATAGAAAGGTCTAACACCATCCAATGCCTGGAAGTTGAAGTTAGACAAATTCTGACTATAAATACGGTTTACACTTTTTAAACAGAGAGAGTAATTAACCATTGGAGCAATTTACCAAGGTCATGGCAGATTCTTTATCACTGAGAATTTCTAAACCAAGGTTGGATGTTTCTCTATAAGCTCTGCTCTAGGAATTCCTTGGGGGCAGGTCTCTGTCCTGTGCTATACAGGAGGTCAGACTAGATGATCCCAGTGGTCCCTTCTGGCCTGGAGATATGTGAACACATCCCTGCAGCACATACAGGAGTCAGCTGGAGGCATTTTGCCTGCCAGCTGTTGCCTGAGCCTAACTGAAGGCATTTTTTTTTTTACTCATGACAGTGCTGAACTTAGCCCCTCAGGGAAAACGTCTCATATGACTTTGAAGATTTGAAAACAACGCTCTAGGTGTGTTCTTCACAGGTGTGAGGCTTCCTGTGAGACACGGCATGGATGAAAGTTTCACATTAATGGCTAACACAGCTGTCTAACAAATGATTCCAGAGAGTCCCTGGTTTAGCGTCTGTCTCCCAGTGGCTCACTGTGTCAGTCAGTGGCCAGGGCATGTTGCAGCTTTATTCACCTATCAGTGACATCACCCAGAACTGCCGGCTCTCATTATTTACACACATTTCTCAGCTTGCTCGTTGTTGCTGTGCAGTGGCCCCTGAAGCCCCGCGCAATGTCTGTGGGAGGAACAAGAGCAGCAGCACAGCACAGGTGCCTTGCATCTTCTACTCGGGGCGTGACATTCCTCACTGGAGAGAATTCGTCACTTTTGTCCCCCTAGCAAAGAGAGCATGTGGGACAGGGGCACTTCTCCCCTGCAGAGGAAGAGTTGAGGGGAGCTTGGGGTGGCTTGGATGTTGTGGGGGCCATGGGTAACTGGGAAGCCTGGAGAAGACACTGGCGCCCAGTGATTATAGACAGGCTGTCAGATCCAATGGCAGAGTTCAAGATTTCAGCTATTCTCCTTGTTGGAGGCCCAGTACAATCTGAGTTGCTTGACCTCTGTCCTACAGGCCTAGCATAGCTTCAATTGCTTGCTTGGCTATTCTGACCCCTGTAGCATGACATCTTCCAGTTGGCAGAGACTGAATAATGGTATAGATGTCTCAGTTTCTGCACAGCACAGCACATAATAAGAGAAAATACAGATACTGTATTGCTTGCAGCTGCACATAGATAACGGTGATGGGAACAACAAGTTATCCTTGAACGTCTGGAGGTGCACTGTTTTATTGCCAAGGGGCATGCTTTTACTCCGCCCCTCCTATCAGCAAATGTTATTTTGACGACCCCAATTATTATGGTGGGAATGGAATGTAGTTAAGGGTGGAAACCCAGTGTAGGTAATTAACATATATGATAACGAGAGAGATAATTAGATGAAGGTTGTTTATGGAAGGGTATAAGTAGTTACCACTTAGACAAAGGGGGGCGCTCCATCAACACCTGACTCCGCGGGAGGTGCTGCCAGTTGGACCAGAGGCCACTGACTCCCTGGCGGGGCCCCTGAAGAAAGCCGTTCCTGTATACAGCCTTCTGAGTGACTGCTTAACTCTCCAGGCTTAGTGAGTATGATAAATTGTAGTTAATTTTAGGCTTTGTATCTAACTAGTATATTTATAGAAAACCTTGCGCATTAAACCTTATTGATCTGCAAACCGTGCATACCGTGTCTCACTGGTATCCACACTGATCACAAAGTGTCCAGAACCAACACTTCTCTCAGTTTTTCCCTGCTCCAAATGAGCTCACCCATCCTCAGAGGCTGCAGGACAACTCCAGTCGAAATCACTGGAATTTTATGGACAGTGTAGTCCCTAAATGCGGATTTAGGATGAAATCCTGGCCCTGATGTGAGTTTTGCCATTGATCTCAAAGGGACAAAGATTTAAACCTTAGTGTGGAAGTTCCCTGCTGTGAAAATGAAGGCTTCAGGTCCTGCAACCATGATAGCTATTCTGTTAGGTGGTGAAAGAGTCTGAAGTAAGACCCCCAGTTTATGTGGCACACTGAGACCAGGCATGAAAGATGGGGATTTCAAAACACAGGGACCCTGATTTTACTCTCAGTGATGCCAGTGTCAATCTGGAGTAATCCACTGAAGGCAGAATGTGAGAGCAGAATCTGGCCAGTCTGTAAAACCCTGTGTGACCCATTCTTGTTCTGAAATCTCGGGTATCACAGATACCCACTGCAGAGGTTCTGTATACACTTCTTATCCTTTCAGTAAAGCTGCTGAATTGGAAAACTTGAGCAAACCAGAGAAAAAACCACACAGACCAAAAAAAGGAACATACTGAGACAGATAGAAGGACACTGTAAGAGACAAGGAAATTATCTTAAAAACAAATATTTGTCTAAACTATTTACAGTAAATCTTTAGCTGCATTTTTAGGAGGTAAATCCCTTGGTATTTCTGACAACACTAAACAATTCAAGTCTCCGTTAATGAGAATTCCTTCCCAGATTGTTCTTGACTTGAACTCTTCCTGAGCCCTTAGCACTAACTTTATTGCAGAAACAGGCAACTCACCGAAATCCCATGCAGCAGAGAGAAGAAATGTCCTTACGGTGACCTGAGAATCCGTCTATGAATCTCACATCTGACACCTGCAATGCTGGACAGGGAACTTTATGGTTTCCCTGTACAGTCCCTGTGGACTCTCAGGTTGGCCAGGACTCGGGGATAATTCCCTGCCCTCCGTGAGCAGTGGGAGCAGAAGAAAATACACCCTAGAGAATTTCAGTCTAAGAGCCTCCCCCAAGAGTGAAGAAATGATTCACCGATAACAGAGGCTCAGATTGTCAGAGCACTGAGTCTTGCAGATTTTAGAAATAACCAGGCAGGTTGTCCCAGGGGTGGACTGGGGAGACGGAGTCCTTTATTGCCTGCTCATTCCACCTCGACGCTGTGAGTGAGCGACAAGGGGGTTACTTTACAGTCCTTTTATCCATACCAGTATGTAAATGTATACATTTCCAGCAACTCCCCATAGACCCTTATTTGGTTACACTGACACCTATAAAATGAATATTAACAACTACATAATGAATACAATTATACCTGCCCCTGTTTGTTGTTTACAGCATTACCATACAGAGGTCAGGCACATCACCTTAAAGCCTATTAATTTTACACTAGCATTCTTTGAAGTAAGGCTATGCTGTAGGGAAGGAAAATAATGCTTTCTTCCCAGCAAAGGCCTTGTGCGGGACTGGCGATAGTTAGCCCCAGTCTTATCCCTGGCACAGCTGGCAAGGAAGGGAGGGGAAGAAGAGAGAGAACAGACTCTAACTAGAATTCACATCAATTTACAGAAACAAAGTTTGCCCGTGCCATGACCCTGTTGCCTGACTACTTGTCCAGCTTTTAACTCTTTACTCTCTAACACTCCCCCACTCTCTTTCAAAGAAAGGCCCAGGCACCCATCCTTCCCGCACACTGGCCAGTGGGGCTCTGGTCCAGGAGGCGCTGGCTCCAGATGGCCCAGTGCCTTGATCCACTGGTCATGCTACGGGGAGACGAGGGAGGCGGGTTCCTGACTGGACAATATGCCTAAAATTACAGGTCTGGCTTTTGGGGAGAGGCTGGGATGGTGCAAAGTTTTAAACATTTTATAAAAGTAATTTAAAAAAAGCCAACTAATAAGATTAATATTTTTGCAACATGAGTAATGCGACCGAGGTGCGAATGAGAGTCCATTAAGCCTGTTCGAAGGGCACAGGCTACATTAGTTCATGCACAGTCAGCAGGCAGGTCATCGGGTAGTTGGAACGCATTGGTTCCTTGGAGGGCCTGGGCTTCCAAAGCCTGCCTTCTGCGTTGCTTGATTTGGAGTTGTTTTAAAAGCTGTGTCAGGCGGTCCCAGTTGATCCAGGAGGGTTCTGGAACAGCCTCATTCCAATTCGTTGGAATTGTTGAGTGTCCTGTTACATTAAGCTGTTGTATGACCGGTGAAGTGAGAGATTAAGGCCTGTAAAACAGGCTAAGGCCTAAATGGAAAAAGCCGAGTGAACAGAAGTATAAGGGGTCACTCAAGTTAACTGAAACTGGTACAGGAAAGTGATGATACTGCAAGATTCTAAGTGCCAAAATATTACTAAAATATGTAGTGGGTATAAGAGGTACCAAGATACTAACTCTCTGAAATGACACTTTGATGGGTAGAAATGATACATGGAGTGGCGGTACCCAAATCAGCCAATCAACGGAAAAAGGTGGTATTAGACTACGTCAGGAGGGTGGCAACTACCTACGTCAAAGGGGGCAGAACAAAAGTGTATGTAACAATGTATAAAAGAGGGTGTCAGAGGGAATACCGGCGTCCGGTCTAGGGGATAACGGAAAGTCCCGCCGTTGGGCCGAGACCATTGTAACGCCGCCAATATGAAATTGACCCAGAGATACTCTGTAAGTCATTTCTCATTGTGCTGCACGCAATAAACCTGGCATGGGTGCCTTCGTTGCTCAGCTAATCTGTGGTCGTGTCGACTCATTCGATCTCTGGGATGTAAGAAAACTTCATAATCTGTCCCTTACACGTCCCATTTCCCCCTCCCACACCCTGGCTGTGCTGTGCTGATGACATGAATAAGACGCCTTCTCTGGCAGTGGCCAGACGCCCTCAGGCTCGAGCCGGGTCACTGTACATGTGATAAAGAAGTTCAGCCTCCTAGTTTCTTCCTTTGTCTTTGGCTGTCTGAAAGTGCAGCGTCAGTTCGTCAAACTGAGCAAGAACCCTGCTCACACAGGGACCGATGGGAAGCCACCTGGAGTCAGAAAGCTGCAGTATCATCAGTGGCTTCTTCCCCCCAGCATCGGCCCCCATCGGGGTCACGTCTCCCCCCACCCCACACTAAAGGCCAGCCTACAAGGACTTCTTGTCTGGCAACATCTCCATGCACTGGGCCCTCTGCCCAGGGCCCCACCTTGCTCTCCCCAGCTGCTCACCACGTTGGGCTGCCGTGTTACTAGTGGCACGGCCTCCAGCCTCTATCCCTACTCTGGCCCTGCAGCTCCTCGCTGTAGATCAGCCCTGGATCCTCGTTGACACAGCTGGTCTGGGTTGTTCCAGCTGCCTGGCTCTGGCTCAGCGCTGCTACTCTGCCTCCTGCACAGTTCTGCCTTCTGGGCTGCTTCTCTGACCCCTCCAGTTCTGGATGCTGCTGCTTTGCTCCCGGCTCCAGTCGGGCAGCTGCTCTCTCCTCAGCTCTGCCCTACACACGGTTGCCAGATTTCCACTGCGTCCATGGCTCAAAGTCCCTTAAAAACTAGCTCCAAAGTAGCCCAAGCTAGGTATTGAAACAAAGCTTTTGTTATGAACACATTGGTCTCTACATCAAAAAACAAAGGAAAGCTTTCCTTAGAGACCCAGCTTCTTTTATTTAATCCAAGCTGTGCTACAAGCCCCAGCAGGGGTTGCTCCACATTAGCACAAAGCTCTGAGCGGACAATCAAATTCAAAATAGAAACCCCAGTCCTGGTCCTTGTGCCCTGCCGGATGGTCGGCAGATGTTTCAAACTAAAAACGGTGAATGACGGCAGCCTGGCCGGTCCAGAGCGACGGTTGTGGATAGTCCCAGCTCTTCTGAATTCAGGACCTGTCCCTGCAGCCAGATTGCTTTAAACTCCCACTCCTTCCCGGGCAGTAATGTCCTTCAAATTGTGTCCTCCACCAGCACAGGAGCAAATGGAGGAAACCCCAGAAGGTTTCCCATCCCTTCTGGACTTCCCTTTGATGAGAACTCGGGGAGACGGATTTGCAGAGGCTGTTGGCATCACCCTGCAAGGAGTAAGTTGGCTGCTGTAAGCCACGGTGAGACCATGATGCTTCTGGGTTGGTCCCTAGTGCAGGACCATGAGCCATAAGAGCACAGTGTTAAGGCCCCAAGGTTACAAGGCAGGTGATGACAGAGCCCTTCACTGGTCTAGGTGATGCCTAAAATGTCACAGACTGTGTCACTCTGCAGCATGTAAGTGAGGTGCTCTCTGGGAACCACTTTATCGCCTTGATGAGAGAGGGCATGTGGGAAACTCTTCAGAGACAACAGCTCACTTGCATTAGAAAAGGGAATGTGACTAGTATAGAACTGGAAAATCTTAGGTTGCATCTTTGTTTATTTTCTGTGTAACACGTCTATGTTTGCTTTTCCTCACTATTTCATCAGGTGCTTTTCTGCCGAACTGCTGACTAGCCAGTCGGTCCCTAGTTTGTAGCAGTGCATGGGATTCTTCCATCCTTCATCTTTGCATCTGTGATTTTTATGTTAAATAGATTTTTTATTTATTTTCTCCACCGGCTCTTTACAATGTGTATACCAAAATAAAATGATAATTGAGGGCAAATTTCATGGCTTTGGGGGGGACAAAGCAAAGGGGAAAACTCTAAGTGTCTCCTAGTTAAGAATTCAGAGACTGAATTGGGGAAACTCAGGACTGGATGAAATTGTTGTGGTCTGGTGGATGGCAGAGCTGTGGACCTTGTGATGGCAGAGAGGGGTAAAAGAGCCAAAGATGGAGGAGAGTGAGAAATGGTGAGAATCAACAACCATCCTGATTTAAAATAGGGCTGAGAGCATGTAAGAAATTATCAGCGCTAGTGATCTGGAAGTCACAGAAAGGCCAAATGACCGGGAGTGTGGGACGGGAGGATGATAGGTGATTCTGACAAAAATCAGGTGATAGTTGGAAATGGAAGTTAGCAATGGAGAGGGCAGTACTTGCTGATGGAGGGACAATACATTAGCTGTGAGGAACTTCTGAAACTGGGAAATTTCTCAACGCTGATCTCAAACAAATTGAGACAAATCACCCTTAATTAACGAGGAGACATCCTTTCCCCCTCCTGTCATGCAGTGGCCCCAGTCAGTGGCCCCAGGCGATCACATTCTGCAGGTGTATTTTCCCACTTTGTCACGAAGCTCTTTGGTTTTGACCCCATAAATGATAGGGTTGAGCATGGGGGGCACAAGGATATGGAGGATGGCCAAGAGGATGTGAACGTGGGCAGCGATGCCCTGACCAAACCTGTGTGTCAGGGTGGAGAAGAGATTGGAAATATAAGACATCAGCATCACACAGATGTGGGCTGTGCAGGTGTTGAGGGCTTTCCAGTGAGCATTTTTGGAGGAGATTCTGAGGACGGCCCTGATGATCAACCCGTAGGACAGGCCAATGAGTGTCAGGTCTAACCCAATGATCACAAATGTTATCACCAGTCCATACATTCGGTTGATTCTCGTGTCCCCACACGAGACCTTCACCACAGCCATGTGCTCACAGTACATGTGGAGGATAACGCGGTTGGCGCAGAATGGAAGTCTCCGCAGTAGCAGTGGCACTGGGAGAATCAAGAGAACAGCTCGTATCAAACCCACTAAACCTAGCTTAGCGATTCGTGCGTTGGTGAGGATGGTGGAGTATCTCAGGGGGTTACATATGGCGATGTAGCGATCAAAGGCCATTGTCACGAGGACGGCTGAGTGCATAGCAGCAAACGCATATAGAAAGAACATCTGGGTGAGGCAGCCATCCACAGTGATGCCTTTGGAACGGAACCAAAATAAGCACAGTGCCTTCGGCATGACACAGGTAGATTTGCCGATGTCTGTAAGCGCCAGCATGCAGAGCAGCAGGTACATGGGCTTGTGCAGGGTCTGCTCTTTGCTTACAGCAAGCAGAACCGTGACATTTCCCACCAGGCTGATGATGTAGAATGTAGAGAAAGGGATGGAAATCCAGATGTGGGCAGCTTCCAGGCCCGGGATGCCGTTTAGGATGAATGTTGACGGATCTGAGTGGGTGAGGTTAAATGCTGCCATGAGATGGTCGAAGCATTGTCAGGATGCCTGTAAAGGGAAAGAAGCCCAGTGAGGGGCTCACTTGGTAACAAATAGCAAGGTAAATATTTTATAGTTATTAACAATCTAGAAAGTGGGGTGAGCCGTGAGATAGCAACAGGATATTGCAGAACTAAAGGGGTTCAGGGAAGGGCAATGAGAAAGATCAAGGGGCTGGGAAACTTTCCTAGATAGGGAGGTTGAAAAGATTAGGATTGTTTCCTTATTTAAGGGGATTTAAGAAGCGTCTATTAAAAACTGACTGGTAGAGAGTATATCAAGAATGTGTTCTCCCTGTCCCATATCACAAGGTCAAGAGGACATTCAATTGAACTGAAACATGGCAAATTCAAAACTGATTAAAAAAAGAATGCTTTCTTCACTCAGTGCATAATTAGACAGAGAAACTCATTGATACAAAATGTAGTTGAGGCCGAAAGCTGAGCAAGAATCAGAAACGTTTAGGACATTTACATGGATAGTAAGAACTTTCCATTATAATAAGTACAGCTAAAGGAATATATTGGAAAGCCTGTACACCCACATGTTTCAGGGCACAAGCTAATCTCTGGCTGTCAGACGTTAAGGTGACAGCCTCAGGAAGGTCAGGTTATCCCCCAACACCTTCTTCAGTAGCCCCTGGGGTTGTTGCTGTCAGAGAGAGGACACTAGACTGATCCACAATGAAATTCCTTTGTTAGAAATGAGCCATGTTTTCCCAATGGAAACAGAAAGTATCATGCCAGGCTGGGGCTTTGTGCTCCATTACTTCCTTTGTTTCTATCGGTGAGACATATCTCTGAGAAAGTTGGATGCCTTCATGAAAGTAACAAGTACAGCGGTTTCGTTATTCTGCCTTGTTAACTGACAGGGGTAACCAGAGACACCCATCAGCAAACCAGCTCCTTGCCTTTCTCGTAGACACATGGACTCTAAGGTCAGAAGGGACCAATATGATCATCTAGTCTGACCTTTTGCACAACGCAGGCCACAGAGCCTCACTCCTCCACTCCGATAATCTACCCCTGACCTATGACTGAGTTATTAAAGTCCTCAAATCATGGTTTAAAGACTTTAAGGTACAAATAATCCACCAGGAAGTGAGCCATGCCACATTTTACAGAGGAAGGCGAAAAAGCTCCAGAGCCTTTGCCAATCTGCTCTGTGGGAAAATTCCTTCTCAACCCCAAATATGTCGATCAGTTGAACCCTGAGTATGAGGGCAAGACTCACCAGCAGACACCCAAGAAAGAATTCTCTGTAATAACTCAGAACCACCCCATCTAACATCCCTTCACAGGGTATTGGCACATCTACCAACAGTAGTCAAAGATCAGTCAATTCCCAAAATAGGCTGTTCCATTATAACATCCCCTCCATACTTTTATCAAGCTCAGATTTGAAGCGAGCTATGTTTTTTGCCTTCTCTGGTCCCCTTGGATGGCTGTTCCAGAATTTCACTCCTCTGATGCTTAGAAACGTACGTCTAATTACAAGTCTAAACTCCCTGATGGTCAGTTTATATCCATTAGTTTTTTTGTCCACATTGGTGCTGAACTTGAATAATTTCTCTTCCTTCCTGATATTTATCCCTCTGAGGTATTCATAGAGAGCAATCATATCTCCCTCCACCTTCTTTTGGTTAGGTTAAACAAGCCAAGCTTTTTGAGTTTTCCATTTTGTGGATTATCTTAGTTGCCCTTCTCAGCACCTGTTCCAGTTTGAATTTAGCTTTCTTAAACATGGGGGACCGGAACTGCACACAGTATTCCAGATGAGGTCTCACTAGCGCATTGTGGAATAGGATTAACACCTCCCTATCTCTACTGGAAATAACCTCGTGTGATCCATTCAAGGAACATATTAGTTTTTTTTCATGGCCACATGACGTTGGTGGCTCATAGTCATCCTGTGATCAACCAGTTTGGCCAGGTCATTCTCCTCCTCTGTCACTGCCAGCTGATACATCCACAGCTTATAGCAGTAATCCTTGTTATTAGTCCATGACCTTGCACTTTCCACTATTAAATTTCATCCTATTTCTAGAACTCCAGTTTACAAGGTCATCCAGATATTCCTGTATGATATCCCGATCTTTGTCTGTATTCTCATGCTTGAATACTGATAAAGTTTGCAGATGCCACAAAAATTGGGGGATTGTAAATAATGAAGAGGACAGGTCACTGATTCAGAGAGATCTGGATTGTTTAGTAAACTGGGTCGAGGCAAACAAAATGTGTTCTAATAGAGCTACCTAGACGTATACGTCGAAGGACAAAGAAGATGGGTGATGCCTACGCAGTAGGAGACTGTATTATGGGAAACAGTGACTCTGAAGAAGATTTGGGGGACGTGAAGAGGTAATTAGCTAAACATCAGCTCCCATTGTAACCCTGTGACCAAAATAGTTAATGTGATCCTGGGATGGTCAACAGGGGAATCTCAAGAGAGGAAGAGAAGTTATTTTAACTCTTTCTTTAGCACTGGTGGAACTGCTGTTGGAAAATTTCTCCAGTTCTGGTGTGCACAATTAACGATGCATGTTGATCCAGAGAGATGGTTAATTGGTGACTTGATAACAGTCTACAAGTACCCACATAGAGAACTAATATTGAATAATGGGCTTTTCAGGATAACATAGAAAAGTCTAACACCATCCAATGGCTGGAAGTTGAAGTTAGACAAATTCTGACTATAAATGATGTGTACAGTTTTTAAACAGAGACAGTAATTCACCAGTGGAGCAATTTTCCAAGGGTCATGGCAGATTCTCCATCGTTGAGAATTTTTAAACCAAGGTCAGATGTTTCTCTATGAGCTCTGCTCTAGAAATTCCTTGGGGGCAGGTCTCTGGCCTGTGCTATACAGGAGGTCAGACTAGATGATTACAGTGGTGCCTTCTGGCCTGGGGCTCTGTGAACACGACCCTGCAGCACGTACAGGAGTCAGCTGGAGGCATTTTGCCTGCAAACATGTGTCTGAGCCTTACTGAAGGCATTTTTTTTATTCATGACAGTGCTGAATTTAGCCTGGAGGAAAAAGTCTCATGTAAATTTTGGAGCTTTCACCAGGATACTCTGGGTGTGTTTCCACATGACTGAGGCATCCCTTGAGACACTGAATGGATGAAAGTGATCCCATGAAATCTCCACCCTGAGAGATGTATGTACAACTGTCCCCATTAATGGCTAACGGAGATGGCTAACAAAAGATCCAGAGAGTCCCGGGTTTAGAATCAGTGTTGGAGTGGCTCACCGTGTCAGCCAGCGGCCAGGGGCTCCTGCACATGGTGGCTGTATTTACCTAACACTGACATTACCCAGAATTGCCAGCTCTAATTATATGCTGCGCATATTCCTCAGCTTGCTCATTGTTCCTGTGTGCACCCCACTCCCTGCGCCCAAAGCCCCCAGCAATACCCACCTGTCCATGTATACCCTCCTCCCCACCCCGACAACCAACCACCCTGCCACAAAGTGCTCCCACTGACTCAGGACTAGGTGCTGGACACACCACACAGTGACAGCTCGTACAAATATCTACACAGCCTGGGTTAAACTCTGTGTCTGGCTACATCGGGGAAAGAGGGGATGGAGGAGGAGCAGCCTGCACAGCCTGTCCGGGGGTGAAGGGAATCCCAGCAGCAGCTGAGAGTGTGCAGGGAAGTAGAAAGTGACAGACCCGAGGGGAGGGGAGAGAGGACGTGGAGACTAAAAGGAGCCAGCGCGAGTAACTCTTCCTCAAATCAACACAAAGCTTTAGCGAATTCCTGCCAGTTGGAAACCCAGACACAACTTCCTGATGTTGCTTTTACATGTTGACAATTGCTGAAGTTGCCATGAGTTGCTTGTAGGATTGGTCACAGGAGGACGGATGGGCTGGATGGAGGAAGGTGTCAGAGAAAATCTACTACAGTGTGTCCACATTACATGACAGTCTGAGACACCCCCTGCCCCGGGAGATTGCAGGAGGCCTACTTACACCATTTTGGTGCGTGAATTAGGCAGGATGTCCATTCCCTATTTCACCCTGTTTCAGGACTCCGCACCAGTGCGATTGGATACTGCACTCCCCGCCCCACACATACACAGATTGTGTGTGCCTGAATCTACCCCAGTGGGATTTCCACCCTGCCTGGTTTCCTCTAAACCAGAAACATGTTTTTATTTTTACTGCATTTTGATGGTTCTCACGCTCTATAGAACCAGAGACGCAGGGGAACAGTGATAGGAGCCCCCTCCCCCCGAAAGACATTGTCACCCTAATTGTTTTGAACCTCTAAACTGTCAGTTTAAGATTTCATCTACTCTCCTGTCAGTTCTTCTCTGGTCCAGATGAGCTCACCCATCCTTAGAGGCTGCAGGATGACTCCAGTTGAAGTTATTAGAGGCTCATGGCCGGTGAAAATCAGTCCATTTATTTAAGTCCCTACATGTGGGTTTAGGGTGAACTCCTGCCCCTGATGGGAGTTTTGCCATTGATCTGAATGGGATCAAGATTTCACCTTAAAGCATGGAACTTTAGGCTCCCTGCTGTGATGATCCTGGCTTCAGGTCCTGCAACAGCGAGAGCTATTACGGTGCTGCAAGAGTCTGAAGGAGACCCCCAATTTATGTGGCATCCTGAGAATAGGCACGAAGTATGGGGATTTCAAAACACTGGGGCCCTGATTTTGCACTCAGTGATGCCAGTGTCAATCTGGAGTGATCCATTGAAGGCAGAATGTGAGATCAGAATCTGGCCAGTCTGTAAAACCCTGTGTGACCCATTCATGATGTTAAATCTCTGCTCACACATACCAAGTGCAGAGTCTTTGGCTACATTTCTTAACATGGCAGTAAAGTTGCTGAATTGGGAAACTAGAGTGAACCAGAGAAAAAAATACAGAGACGAAAAAAAGGAAGATACTGAAACAGAACAACACAATAAAAGAGATGGAAGTAATCTTAAAAACAAATATTTGTCTAAACTATTTACAATAAATCTTTAGTTCCAATTTTAAATCTCTTGACTTTTCTGACAATACGAAACAGTTTTAGTCTCCATGGTGGAGAATTCCTGCCCATATGGTTCTTGACTTGAACCTTAACCAAGCCCTTAGCACTAACTTTATTGCAGAAACAGGCAACTCACCGAAATCCTATGCAGCAGAGAGAGGAAATCTCCTTACTGCGACCTGAAAATCAGTGTACGAGCCTCACATCTGACACTCGCAGTGCTGGACAGGGACCTTTATGATTCCCCCGTACAGTCCCTATGAACTCTTAGGTTGGCCAAGACTCTGGGAGAATTCCCTGTGCTCCGTGAGCAGTGGAAACAGCAGAAAATAGACCCTGGAGAATTTGAGCCTAACAGCCTCCCCTGAGAGTGAAGAAACAATTCACTGATAACACAGCCTCAGATTGTCAGGGGAAACTGAGACTTGCAGACTTGCTAGAGTTGTCCTGCACTGCTAAAAGCCCAGAGAGAAAGGAAGAGCCAAGCATTAGACATGCTCATTTATCTGTCAGCATTTCTGTGCTGCTGCTCGTTGTCATAGAATCTGAGCATCTGCTGCTACTCCCGGCTGATGAGCATCCTTTTTTCAAACATAGCATTTCCACGCACAGTAACAGTCCCTCCCATCCAATAGCCTCTCTGACAGAGGGCAGCACAGATTGCCCCAGCTTAGTCATAAAGCCCCCTTCAGTGATCAGCACGTGCCCTGAAGCCTGTGGACTGACGGCCTTTGTCTCTATTGCAGGCAGAGTAACTGCACAGACTATCACTGGGAAGGAAGGGTGCAGAGGAAGGGAGATGTTCAGAGGCACGTTAGGTGGGCAGTGTCCCTCCACATTCAATAGGACTCTGCTTCCTGCTGCGCTTGTGCCTTTGACAACCATCCCCAGGGGTCTAATGGACCATGCGCTGCTCTGGAACTCAGGAGACTTCATTAATCCATGGCTCGGACACAGAGCTCCTGTGTGACATGGGACGTGTCATCTCGTAATCTACTCTGGGCCTCAAGTTTCCCCTCTGTAAAATAGGGAGAGCACTTCCCTGCCTCAGGGGGTTGTGAGGATAAAAACCTTTAATTGTGGGGTGCCCATATGGGACCCTAGAGTGAGGAGGGCCATATGAGGACCCAGACATACAGCTGTGCTTGTTTATCTCAAGCAGCATTCCTGACAATTCCTGTTTTAGGCTTACACCCCACTGTCATCTGGATACTGCACACCCTGCCCTGCATACTGTGCTTTCCTCTCCCAGTCAGTGCAGGAACCGTCCTGCGCCCCTATTCTCTCTCTCCATGGTCCCCACAACTCCTTCTAATAACCCCAATCCAGTCTTGTGCGATTCGGTGGCAGACGCCGGGACTTACACAAAGTATGCAAGGAACTTGTGTAACTCCCGTCGACTTCTGTGCTGCTCCTCTGCGCGCCGTCTTCACTGCACTGCACGGACGGGAACCACATTCCCCTCGATGCAGCGCTACGCCACTTGCGGGGGTGGATTCATTACGTTGACTTCTGGATCTAAACTGACGGCTCAGTTGAACCAGATAAGTCGGTCTGACTGTGGCAACTTCGCCGCCGTCAGTGTAGACATAGCCTTTGTCTACAGCTTTGAGAGTCTCCTTGAATCATTTTCATTGGCCCGTCAGCACTCCCATTTCCACTTGCCATGTTTTTGTTGCTCTTATGTTTGTCCATCGCTTTCCTAAAGCGTGGTGTCTGACACTGAAGACAGCACTGTAACTAAGGTCTCACCTGTGCAGCCTATAGCGGAACACTTATCTCCCACGTCTTATGTACAACACTCCTGTTAATACATCCCAGAATGACATTTGCCTTTTTCACAACTCCATCACATTGTTGACTCATATTCGTGATGCACTATAACCCCCAGATCCCCTTCAGCACTACTACCGCCCAGTGATTTTTCCACACTTCATAGTTATAAATTTGCTGTTTCCTTCCTAAGTGTACGACCGTGCATTTGTCCTTATTGACTTTTATTCTACTGAATGGTTTCCTAAAACAAATCTAAAAGTGTGTAAGACAACTTAAGAACAAACCCAGTATTCTTCCTTTCCTGTTGTATTACTGTGTAGTGTTACTGTGCGCTGTTAAAAACATTGTTTTCCACCCAAGAAGTGGTTGCATTTCAGTGGCAGGTGAAGGGGCTTCTGTTTACGTTTTGTAAATCAAATCTAAAAGCATGTAAAGCATCTTATGATCCTCTGAGATCCAAGGCAGGAGTTTAATCAACATCACTCATTATCACTTTGGATTCTTCGCACCCTGAGTTGTGCTGACATTGATATCACCTCCTTCGTAAAGCACTTTGAGACCTAGATAAGAGGTAGCTATTTTTGTTATTTCAAAAGTCCTGAAAATGCCACTGAGTGTTGCACTAAAATGAGGAGGCAGGTGCAGATTTCCTAGGAGTGAATCATCACAAACTGACTTCCAGTTAGTGAGGAAAATCCATCCTTGAGGCCAAGAGATTCCCTACACAGATAAATAGTTAATAAAACACTATGTCCTTTCTCTAGCACTTGCAGGAAGGTTCAGTGGCCTTCCTCCCAGCCTGGGCCTGATGAGGGGCCACAACGCCCAGAGCAGGAAGAAAAAGGGCCGGCCGTCCAGTCTGCCTGGCAACTGGGGAGCTGGGCAGCGATGGGTCCCGCCAGCCGGCCAATCCGGCAACAGAGGGGCGGAGCCTCAGCCGGGGCTGAGAGTATAAAAAGCAGGCTTTGCAGCTCAGTGAGGGAAAGGCTGCCGCTGGAAGCAGACATGCTGTGTCGCCGGCTGCAGCCAAGGCCTGAACCCAGCTGGGCCGCTGCCCCAAGCGAGTGCCTCCCGAAGCCTAGGACCCGGGGAAGGCCCTAGCGACCAAGCCCCAAGGGTTGGATAGGGCCTCCGAGCCCCCTAGGCTGGCCTAGGCCTACCAGCCCCCAGGACTGGGCCAGGCCCCTGGACCCCAGTAACTGGACCGAGTCCCTGAGCCTGAGGGCTGGGAGATCCCCCCCAAGGCTGGACCTGACCTGGAAGAGCTGCCTAATGCCGAACCATCCCCTGAGATGGGACAGGACCTGGAGGAGCTGCCTGAGGCCGAGCCATCCCCCGAGCCATGTGACCTGGAGGAGCTGCCCCTCGCAGAGGAGCTCCCCACCTTGCCGCCTGTGGACGCAGAGGGAGTGGCGAGGCTGCCGCAGGCTATGTACCCCTGTGACACCAAGGATCCCACCGATACAGGTACCTGGGGATACGGGGAGGAAGTGGCCCAGGAACAGCCATAGCTGTGGATGAGTCAAGGGCAAGGCCCCATCAGCGTGTTGCAGTGGGAGCCCTGCCGACTCAGTGGCAACATCTTTACCACTGCTAGGGCTCTGGGCTGGGACGCAGTGGAGTCGGGTAGGCCTGCGTCCCCCTCCCCCTTGTCCTTGCCACACAGGGCGTGATTACCGTCCCCTGCTCTCCTGACTACAGGACACTGCTGCTTACCCGCCCACCCTGCCAAGGGCTGGGGCGATAGACTGGTTGCTCACCAGCTCTGCCTGAGGGCTGGGGTGATAGACTACCTGGCAGTCCGCCCTGCCTGAGGGCCAGGACTGCAATGTATCCAGATGCTAACATTCTCCTTTTTGGAAGGTGCAGTGGCCTTCCTCCGAGCCTGGGCCTGAGGAAGGGCCACAACGACAGGGCCCAACCAGTCCCCGTGTTACATGCCCAATGTTGAATACTTAAGAGGAGGACCTCAAGCTGTTGTCATGTACCAAATTGTACAATACAAGCCCGTGGAAGGGGAGCAAGATTCCTTCCTGACCGCACCT
This sequence comes from Emydura macquarii macquarii, assembly GCF_026122565.2. Classification (NCBI taxonomy): domain Eukaryota; kingdom Metazoa; phylum Chordata; order Testudines; family Chelidae; genus Emydura; species Emydura macquarii. The sequence continues at coordinate 57,015 of NW_027130928.1, forward strand.
GGCAGTCAGTTTCTGCCCTAAAGCATGACAATAGTTCTCCCTTCTCATCACATCCTACTTAAATTAACTACGGGTGTGTCTATTCATAGAAGTGTCTCATCCTTTTCTGCAATTCCCTCAAAAGAAGCTCACACTCCCCCTGCACAGACAGTTGGGACAGGACGTGCAGAAAACCTTGAAACCCCATATTCACTGCCTTTGCCTTTCCCACTTTATCCATATGTTTATTATTTACACTGGCAGCAGAAGCAGTTTCAGGAGCCAGCACAGTGCCTATGCTCCAAAATCATAGAATATTAGCATTGGAAGGAAACCCAGCAGGTCATCTAGTCCAACCCTCTACTCTCAGCAGGAACAATCCCAGCTAAATCATCCCAGCAGGGCTTTGTCAAGATGCACCTCAAAAACCTGTCAGGGTGGAGATTCCACCACCTTCCTAGATAACACATTCCAGTGCTTCACCACCCTCCTACTGAAAAAGATTTTCCTAATATCCAACCTAGATCTCCCCCACTGCAACTTGAGACCGTTGCTCCTTGTTCTGTCATCTGCCACCACTGAGAACAGCCTAGCTCCATCCTCCCTGGAACCCCCTTTCAGGTAGTTAAAGGATCCTATGAAAATCCCCCTCACTCTTCTCTTCTGCAGACTGAACAAGCCCAGTTCCCTCAGCCTCTTCTCATAAGTCTTGTACTCCAGCCTTCTAATAATTTCTGTTGCCCTCTACTGGACTTTATCCAATTTGTCCACATCCTTTCTGTAGTTAGAGACACAATATTGGACACAATATTCCAGATGTGGTGTCCCCAGTGCCGAATAGAGGGGACTAATCACTTCCCTCGATCTCCTTGCAATGTTCCTACTAATTGAGCCCAATATGCTGTTAACCTTGTTGGCAACCAGGGCACACTGCTGACCCACATACAGCTCATTGTCCACTGTAACCACAAGGTCCTTTTCTGCAGAACTGTTGCCTAGCCCGTTGGTCCCCAGTCTGTAGCTGTGCATTGGATTTTTCTGTCCTAAGTGCAGAACTCTGCACTTGTCCTTGCTGAACCTCTTCAGATTTGGTTTGGCCCAATCCTCCAATGTATCTAGGTCACTCTGTATCCTCTCCCTGCCCTCCAGCGTATTTACCATTTCCCTGAGTTTAGCGTCATCTGAGAACTTGCTGAGGGTGCAATCTACCCCACCCTGCAGATCATTAATGAAGATGTTGAACAAAACTGTTCACTTCTTAGGTCACTTCATCCAACTCAAAGGTTTTTGCTACAAATCAAACTCAACAGAAGAAATCAAACGTTAGAGAAGCTTCTAAGTTTAGCCTGGCACCCACCCACTCACTGCGTATCTCTGTCAGGGTGTTCAACACTGCAGTTGCACACAGATGATAAACTGCTCTTTCTGACATGCCACGTCTGCTCCGTCTCTTCAGTAAACATGCACACCGCTGTTAGGGCATGCCGGGAATTGCAGTTCTGCTCAGAGCTCTACAGTCCCAGCCACACGGCCCTCCAGGAGACAAAAAACAAACACACCAAGCTGTGCTTTCCTTCCCAGCACGGGATCCACAGCTACTCCTCAGACTCCCCTGTCCTCTCCCCCTGCTCTAGATTTCAAAGTATCCACATGGGAGAGAAGCCCCAGGAATAACTGTTTCTGAGTTTTCTCACATCTTTAGGAAGGTAGAAAAGATGTGATTTACACATGGAATTAGTTTATCTTTCTCTCCGCTTTGAAAGAAAGCCCTAATGCTTCTTTTAATTCTTTTGTCATGGCTCTCTCTCTCTCTCTTCTACCTTCTCTGCAGTGTACTTTTTTTTCCAAGCAGTTTAACTTTTCTCTGTGTCCGTGTTCTGTGTTGCACAAACATCCCCATGCCTCTTTCTCAGGCCTTGGGAACACAGGTGGGTGGGCTCTCTGTGTAGAGGGGCTGCAGGAATCTACACTTGAACACACTAATAACTGGGTCCTGACCCTGCGGTCACTAGAATCTCCATTTTCTTTCCTGCTCCAACAAGCACAAATTTCCCCTTTTTTTCTCGTGGATTCAGGGTATAGAAGTCATGCTGCTTTTGTCAAGACTGGGCGCATTGGCTGTCAAGGAGACCGTCTAAGAAGCCGTCCTGCAGGTTCATTGCCAAGATGAAGCGATTCCATTGTGTGGGCAACCTCTGGCTAAGTAGCATGGCCCCAGTGTGCTACACGCACTCTCCTGAGAGCTACCAATGAACTGTTGTCCTGGAAAACCACTGGATGATCCATTTCTGGCTTGTCCCTGCCCTCCTCTGCTCTTAACCATCAGGCACAGGGAGTGGGGCTTGCGCCTCAAGACTTAACGCAGCCTGTGCTGCCTTTTAGGACACCCAACACTTTGTAAATGGCCACGATTCTCCTAAGAAAACAAACCCCATTCCCACTCTCGTGGGTAACAGGGGCTGCAGATGCCTTCCTCGGGGGAATCTGCCAGCCACCCAGTCATCCCCTTCCTGAGCAGTGCTGAATGCTATCGCCTTGTCCACCAGTCCCGGGATGGCCTTCTTCAGAGGGTGGGAACAGTCCCTGGTGACTGCAGGGGCAGTGGGAGAATCCCTGCTCAATACAGCACCGAGCTCTTTGTAAAAGGGACAGGTCTTGGGAGCGACTCCAGACAGCATGTTGTGCTGCTCCATAACGCGTTGGCAGGACTCCCTCATTTCCTGCCCCTTTGCCCCTCGTACTGGTGGATCCCAGGTCTTGCATTGCTGTGGGTAGGTCTGTTCCCCTGGGAATGCCACAGCTGTTCCTGCAGATGCTCCTCTCTGCACCGCCCCAGGAAGTCCAGACCTAGGCCCTATGAAATGTGTTTTATTATTGTGCGTTTGGGGATTCATTATTTTCTCATTTCATTTTTTTCCATTTAAAAATATAATTGCATAATAATGGGGTTTTTAATGAAAATGGTTTGAATCATTAACCCTTTCAGTAGCTTTACTATAAAGGTATAAATATGTTCAGAACTGGATTGCAATGGGATACACTGATTTCATGTAAAAAAATCCTACAATTTCAACAAAACATTCTGCAGATATACAGGATATGGTAAAAGAAACCATTTTAAATCACTAGATTGGGCACCCCCTCGGGGAGGGTCGTCTTCCCCATGGCAATCTGGGCCAGACCCAGGGTGTTGATCTCATTCAATACAGAGCAGAGATCCCCTCTCGCCACCACAAGGACTTCCCTGGTAGCAGCCAAGGGGATGGTTGCGCAGTGTCCAGGGGGGGCCCAGGTAACAAAGGAGGGGATTCCTCGAGACAGACTCCAGAGAGAGATGGTGTGGCCCACATCTGCGGCCTTGGCTGATGCCACCCACTGGATCCCAGCATGGGGCGCACAGAAGGGTTCAGCACCAGCAGCCCCCTGGGTGGTGTTACAGAGGCTCCCGCAGCCCTGCACAGCGAGGGGGGGCTGGGCTCGAGCCTTGCTCTTGCCGCTCTTGCCCTGCAGAAGCACCCGGCCCCCCCAGGTGTAGGGCTGGTCAGCGGGGGCAGGACAGGGGGGAAGGGAGGCTGCTCCCTCTCCTCTGCAGGGCTGGTGGGACACACGGTTCTGTGGGTGCTCTGGGGGGGGACACCCTCAGGGCCCAAGTTGGGGTGACATCATGCGATGAAGGACAAGGGGCGGCTGCTGACCTGGCGGGCGCCCTTCTGGGTCTTCGGGGTCCCAGGCGTCCCGCTTTGATGGGACACCAGAAACAATCCCTCAAGCACTTCATCATCACGTGCGGGGCCTTTCAGCTGAGGGGAATAGGGCTAATCACCCAGAGGGGCTTCCCCAGGGTGAAGAGCAGAGGAAGAAGGGCAGCACTGGGGAGAAGGGCGGGACGGAGGTGAGCACCACCGGTATGACTGGTTCCTTCAGGGATTTCCCCCAAGGCAGCAGACAGCACTGCTCCCGACAGGGGGAACCACAGGGGAAAACCCAGGTACAGCTTGGGGGCAGGACTGATACCACTCCACCCTAGGGCTGCACCACCACGACTGCAGCCCCGCCTACAGAGCCAAAGAAAGGTACTCTGTCAGGGTGTGGGGGGGTTACACTCATCATACCCACCCCCTCGCCCCTGAGTCGAAGGGGCATTCCTCAGGCCCAAACCAAGGCGTACACCCAACACGCTAGGACAGAGATGCTGAGAGGAGAGGCAAAAAGACTCACCCACCGTGGGGCACTTTGACCCCAGGCCTATCTCGCCAGAGGAGGCAGCCCTGACTCGGCAAGACAGAGAGGGAGCTTTGCCGCAGCAGCAAGTGCTTCAGCTGGGACCAAAGAGTTTAGGTTCTGAGGGTCCCCAGATCAGCCCCACAGCCCAGTGCCAAAGGTTTCGTCTTGTTCTGCACGTCCTGTCCCAAATGTCTGTGCAGGGGGGCTGTGAGTTTGAGACAGCTGTATGAATACGCACACCCACAGTTAATTTAGGTGGGATCAGACTAGAACAGTGAACTATTGTCATGCTTAGGGATATAAACTGAGGGCCAGCTGGGGTTGGGAAGGAATCCTGCCCCCTCCATGGGGTAGTGTTGTATAGTTTGGTACATGACAACTGCTTATGGTCCCCCTCTGGGTGTTTTGAGAGGCAGGATACCAGTTCAAATGGGTGAATGATCTGATCCAAGATGGAAAATTCCCATGTTCTTATGTTTTATGCTTCCCATGTTGGAGTGGTCGGTATCCTCCTCAGTGCAGATCGTTTATAAAAATGGAAAAAGAAAACACCTGTCAGCCAGTGCTCTCTGCAGCCCATCACCCTGGAATTCCACATTATGCCTGCTCAGCTGGAATTCCATACTCTGGCTTATTTCTTTTAACATTCTGTATCCAGTTAGTTTCAGGTGAACAATAAAGATGCGTTGTTGCAGGATGCATATTTTGAAAGTTCATTCTCATTGCATGAGCCTCTGGGGTAGCCCCCTTTCATTTCCTTGCCTCATCAGTGCTGTATCTTATTTCAAATTTCAGCTAATGATATAACTTATTAAGGTTATAATCATAGACTCCTAGAAGTTTAGGATTGGAAGTGTCCCCAGGAGATCATATAATCCAACCCCCTGCTGAAAGCAGGCCCAACTGTGACTATATCATCCCAGCCTGGGATTTCTGATGCTCTACCTTAAAAAAAAACTACGATAGAGATTTCACCACCTCCCAAGGTAATCCATTCCAGTGCTTCATCAGCCTCCTAGTGAAAAAGATTTTTTCCAATATCCAACCTAGACCCCTCCACTGCAACTTGAGACCGTTACTCCTTGTTCTGACATCTGCCACCACTGAGAACAGCTTCATTTCATCTTCCAAGGAACGGCCTGTCAGGAAGTTAAAGGCCACTATCAAATCCCCCCCTCATTCTTCTCTTCTGCAGACTAAAGAAGCCCAATTCCCTTAGCCTATCCTCATAAATCATTTGTTCCAGCCCTCTAAATATCTTTGTTTCTCTCCGCTGAATTTTCTCCAGTTGATCCACATCCTTTCCTTAGTGAGAGGCTCAAAACTGTACAGAATACTCCAAAAGGGGCCTCATCACTACCGAATGGAGGGGAATAACCACTTCCCCCGATCTGCTGGTTTTGCTCCTACTAATGCAGCCCAATATTGCGTTAGCCTTCCTGGCAACAAGTGCACACTGCTGACTCATATCCAGCATTTTCTCCCCTGTAACCACCCAGGTCCTTTTTGTCCTTCATCTTTGCATCTGTGATTTTTCTATTATATACACTTTTTGTTTATTTTTACTCCAGTCTCTGTGCAATGTGTGTCCTAAAATGAACTGATAATTGAGAGCAGTTTTCAAGGCTTTGTCGGGGAGGAAGCAGAGGGAAAACTCCAAGCATCTGCTAGTTAAGAATTCTGAGATACTGATTTGGGGACACTCAGGACTGGAAGGGATTGTTGGAGTCTGGTGGATGGCAGAGTTAGGGACCGTGTGATGGCAGAGAGGGGCAAAAGAGTCGAAGATGGAGGAGAGTGAGAAACGGTGAGAATCAACAACCATACTGATGGAAAATAGGGCTGAAAGCATATGAGAAATCATCATCGATGGTGGTCTGGAAGTCACAGAAAGGCCGAGTGACAGGGTGTGTGGCATTCGGGGATGACAGGTGATTCTGACAGAGATCAGGTGATGGTTAGAGAGATGGAAGTTAGCAACAGAGAGGGCAGTGCTTGGTGATGGAGAGATAAGACAGTAGGTGTGAGGAACATCTGAAACTGAACTTCCACAAGCCTGAGCTCAAATTGGGACAGAGCACCCTTGATTAACGAGGAGACATCCTTTCCCCCTTCTGTCACACAGATTTAAACTCTATCGCTCCAGGCGATCACATTCTGCAGGTGTATTTTCCCACTTTGTTACGAAGCTCTTTGGTTTTCACCCCATAAATGATAGAGTTGAGCATGGGAGGGACTAGGAAATAGAGGTTGGTCAAGAGGATGTGAATGTGGGAAGTGATGCCTGGATGTAACCTTTGTGTCAGGGCAGAGAAGAGGAAGGGAGTATAAGTCATCAGCATCACACAGATGTGCGCTGTGCAGGTGTTAAGGGCTTTCCAGTGGGCTTTCTTGAAGGAGATTCTGAGGACAGCCCTGATGATCAGCCCATACGTTAGTACAATGAATGTCAGGTCTAACCCGATGTTGACAATTGTTATCACCCGGCCGTACGTCTGGTTGATGCTGGTGTTCCCACATGAGATCTTCAACACAGCAACATACTCACAATATGTATGGAGGATAAGAGGGTTGGCACAAAATGGCAGCTTCCGCAGTAGCAGGGGAACTGGCAGAACCAAGAGAACAGCTCGTATCAAACCCACTAGCCCTAGCTTAGCGATTCGTGCATTGGTGAGGATGGTGGCGTATCTCAGAGGGTCACATATGGCGACGTAGCGATCGAAGCCCATTGTCACGAGGATGGCTGAGTGTGTAACAGCAAACATGTAAAGGAAGAACATCTGGGTGAGGCAGCCATCCACAGTGATGGTTTTGAAACCGAACCAAAATATGCACAGTGCCTTTGGCACGACACAGGTAGACATGCCGATGTCTGTGAGCGCCAGCATGCAGAGCAGCAGGTACATGGGCTTGTGCAGGGTCTGTTCTTTGCTGACAACAAACAGAACCGTGAAATTTCCCACCAGGCTGATGACGTAGAAGAGGGAGAAAGGGATGGAAATCCAGATGTGGGCAGTTTCCAGCCCCGGGATGCCATTTAGGATGAAGGTTGGTGGGCTGGAGGCGGTAAGGTTGAAAGCTGACATGAGGTGGTCAAGTTGCCGATCATGCTCAGAAATGCTCAGATTCCTGTGAAGGGAGAGTAGCCCAGCGAGGGGGTTACACACGATAACAAATAACAGGGTAAACATATTTAGTTCCAACAATCTAGAAACGGGATGAGCAGTGAGGTGACTACATTATTCTTCTCTAGTCAGCACTGGTGAGGCAACATTTGGAGTATTGTGTCCAGTTTTGGCCCCACTAGAGGAAGGATGTGGAGAAATTGGAGAGAGTCCAGTGGAGTACAACAAAAATTCTTAGGGGTCTAGGTTACAAGATTTAAGAGGAACGGCTGAGGGAACTAGGCTTGTTTAGTCTGAAGAAGAGAAGAACGAGGAGGGATTTCTTAGCAGCCTTCAACTACCTGAAGGGGCATTCCAGGGAGGATGGAGCTAGTCTGTTCTAAATGGTAGTAGATGACAGAACTAGGAGCAATGGTCTCTAGTTGCAGTGGGCAAGGTCTAGATTAGATATTAGGAGTAACTTTTTCACTAGAAGGGTGGTGAAGCACAGCAATGGGTTACCAAGGGAGGTGCTAGAATCTCCATCTCTTGAGGTTTTTAAGGTGCAGCGTGCCAAACTCCTGGCTGGGATGATTTTATTGGGGTTGGTCCTTCTATGAGCAGGGGCTTGGACAAGATGACCTCCTGAGCTCCCTTCCAAACCTAATATTCTATAATTCTATGATTTCCACATTTCATCAAATTATTTGTCATAGTCCAATTCAGAGATGTTCTCAGAGGGAACCTACCAAGCCTGGTGAATGAGAAGCATGATGGGAGATAATGTTCGATGTCAAGAAGTGAAACATAGACGCCTACTAGAGGGAAAAACTTGAACTCCTCACACACCTAACAAGGTTCCAGTGTAACTCTCTGAACTCAAGGCATGGACCTGGTATAATGGTTTACAGCTCTGTGATATCCTGCTCAAAGTGCAAGCGTGGACAAAAACTAAGCAAAAAGTTGGGACACAGGAGGGGTGGGATGGGGAAAAATACCGAAAATACAATGCCATGAGATCTATCTCTCAGCCTTTCATCCTCCTCTGGACTTCTCTGTGCAATACTGAGCACCCTTCACAAACAGGATATTGCAGAACTAGAGGGGTTCAGGAAAGGGCAACAAGAAAGATTAGGGGCCTGGAGAAACTCTCCTAGGGAAAGAGGTGGAGAAAAACTGGGATTGTTACCTTAGAAAGGAGAGAAATATGAGGGGATTTGAGAACAGTCTATGAAATACTGACTGGTAGAGAGTATATCAATAATGTTGTCTCCCTGTCTCATAACGCAAGGTCAGGGAGACATTCAATTAAACTGAATAATGGCAAAGCCAAAACTGATTATAAAAAGAATGCTGTCTTCACTCAGTGCATAATTAGACAGGGAAACTCATTGCCACAAGATGAAGTTGAGGCCAGGAGCTAAGCAAGAATCGGAAAGCTTTTTTGGACATTTACTTGCATAGTAAGAATCTTCCATTACAATAGTTACAGCTTAATAAATATCTTGGAACGTGTGTTAAAGGCAGAAGCCAATTTCTGGCTGTTAAGCGTTAAGGTGATACCCTCATGATGGTCAGGTTATCCCCCCATCACCCTCTTTGGCAGGCCCTCGGGTTGTTTCTGTCAGAGGGATGACATTGGACTAGATGAGACATATATTTGATCTACCATGAAATTCCTCTTTTGGAAATGAGCCAAGTTTTCCCCATGGAAATACACATTTTCATGACAGGCTGGGACTTTGTGCTTTGTTACTTCCCTTGTTGCATTTGGTGAGACAGTTTCTTAAAGGCAACTTGCTTTCTCTGAGACATAACAAATACAGGGGTTTAGCTATTCTGCCCTGTTAACTGACAGGGATAAGCAGAGACACCCATCAGCAAGCCAGCTGCTTACCCTTCAGATGCTTGAATACTGATAATGCGTAATTAACATTCAAGAACTATAAAAAAAAACCTGGAAAAAATGAGTAAAGGTTGTGACACCCAGGCTGCAATTCTCTGGCTTGCCAGGGGAAATAGTCCCTGAGAACTGCACAGACACACTCGGGACCTGGGACCAACAATGAGAAAGAAAAATTGAATTTCAGCAGTGCTGCGTGCATGTCCATGTACACCTCCTCCCCACCCCCACAACATCCTGTCCTGCCACACAGTGATCCCATTCACCCAGGACCAACACCAGGGACCGGACACAAAACACAGTAACAGCTCATAAAATATCTACACAGCCGAGGTTAAATTCTGGGTCTGCCTGCACCAGGTAAAGGGGGAGGAGAAGGAGCAGCTTCCACAGCCTGTCCGGGGATGAAGGGAGAGCGCGAGTATCTCTTCCTCAAAACGACCCAAAGCTTTTGCATACTCCTGACAGCTGGAAACCCAGACACAACTTCCTGATGTTGCTTTTCCATGCTGCCAATTGCTGAAGTTGCCATGAGGCTGTTGTGGGATTGGTCACAGGAGGAGGGACGGGTTCGAGGGAGGAAGGTGTCAGAGACAATCTACTACAGTGTGACCACATTACAGAGCCCCCCTGACCCGGGAGGTTGCAGGAGGCCTAGTTACACCTCATTGGTGTGTAAATTAAGCAGGATGTCCATTCCCTATTTTGCCCTGTTTCAGGATTCGGCGCCACTGTGATCTGGATACTGCACGTCCCACTCACCCCCCACACACACACTGTGTGTGCCTGGATCTCCCCCAGTGAGATTTCCAACAATGCCTGGTTTCCTTTAAACCGGAAACATACTTTAATTTTTACTGCATTTTTGTGCTTCTCATCCGCAATAGAACCAGGAATGCAGGGGAACAGAGAGAGCAGATACCCACCCAAACTACATTGTAATCTTAATTGTTTTGAACTTCTAAGCTGTGACTTTAAGATTTCAGGTACTCTCCTGTCAGTTCTTCTTTGGTCCAGATGAGCTCACACATCCTTAGAGGCCACAGGAAGACTCCAGTGAAAATCAGACCTTTTATTTAGGTCCCTAAATGTGAATTTAGGGTAAAGTCCTGGCGCTCATGGGGGTTTTTCCACTGATCTCAATGGGACGAAGATTTCACCCTTAGTGTGCAACTTTAGGCTCCCTGCTGTGAAAATCAAGGCTTCAGGTCTGCCACAGCAAGAGCTATTCTGTTAAGGTGCTGAAAGAGTCTGAAAGAAGACCCCCAGTTTATGTAGCTTCCTGAGACCAAGCATGAAAGATGGACATATCAAAACACAGGGGCCCTGATTTTGCTCTCAGTGATACCAGTGTCAATCTGGACTGAGCCACTGAAGGCAGAATGGGAGAGCAGAATCTGGCCAGTCTGTAAAGCCCTGTGTGACCCATTCGTGTTGTGAAATCTCGGGTATCACAGATACCCACTGCAGAGATTCTGGCTACACATATGAACCTGGCAGTAATGTTGCTGAACTGGAAAACTTGAGCGAACCAGACAAAAAACCACACAGACCAAAAAAAGGGACATACAGAGACAGATGGAAAGACACAGTCAGAGACAAGAAAATGATATTAAAAACAAATATTTATCTAAACTATTTACAATAAATCTTTAGCTGCATTTTTATGAAGTAAATCCCTTGGTATTTCTGACAACACTACACAATTCTAGCCTCCATGAATGAGAATTCCTGCCCAGTTTCTTCTTGGCTTGAACCCCTCCCCGAGACTTTATTGCTGAAACAAGCAACTCACCGAAATCCCACGCAGCAGAGAGAAGAAATCTCCTTACTGTGCCTGAGAATCTGTATATGAATCTCACGTCTGACACTCGCAGTGCTGGACAAGGACCTTTATGATTCCCCTGTACAGTCCCTGTGGAGTTTCAGGTTTGCCAGGACTCGAGGAAAATTCCGTTCCCTCCGTAAACAGTGGAAACAGCAGAAATTAGACCCTTGAGAATTTCATCCTAAGAGCCTCCCCCGAGACTGAAGAAAAGATTCACTGATAACAGAGGCTCAGATTATCGGGGCAAATTGAGTCTTGTAGATTTGCTAGAGAGGTCCTGCACTGCTAAAACTCAAGAGAAAAATGAGGAGTCAAGTGTTAGATGTGCTCATTTATCTATCAGCATTTCTGTGCTGCTGCTCGTTGTCATAGAATCTGAGCATCTGCTGCTACTCCCAGCTGATGAACCCTGTGCTGAATCCCTGAGGCCGTGACGTGCACGTGGACAGGCTCTTGTGCATCCTTGTTTCAAACGTAGGATTTCCACACACAGTAACAGTCCCTCCCATCCGATAGTCCCTCTGACAGAGGGCAGCACAGCTTAGTCATAAACCCATCATAGGGCAATATCCAGCCATGGAGAAGTACAGCTTCCCGAGCCCCCTTCAGGGATGAGCACATGCCCTGAAGCTTCTGGACTGACGCCCTTTGCCTCTTTATCCCAGCTACAGTAACTGCACAGGCTGTCATTGGGGTAAGGAGGGTGCAGGGAGATGTTCAGAGACTAGTGAGGTTCCCATTGTCCATCCACATTCAATGGGACTCTGCTGCCCACTGCCCTTGTGCCTTTGACAACCTCCCCTGGGGTCTAGTGGATCATGCGCTGGTCTGGAACTCAGGAGACCTGGTGAATTTCTGGCTTGGCCTCAGAGGTCTTCTGTCAACTTGGACGTGTCTTCTCGTAATCTACTCAGGGCCTCAGTTTCCCTTCTGTAAAATAGGGAGAGCACTTCCTTGTTTCAGGAGGTTGTGAGGATAAAAAACCCTTAATTATTGGTCGCTCATATGGGCCTAACATTGAGGAGGGTCATATGAGGATCCAGAGGTACAGCCGTGCTTGTTTATCTCAAGTTATTTCCTTTATCCTATTTCAGGACTACGTCCCACTGTGATCTGGATACTGCACACCCTGCCCCACACATTGTGCGTTCCTCCCCCAGTCGGTTCAGGAACAGTCCTGTGCCCCTATTCTCCCCCTCCAGGGTACCCACAACTTCTGCTAATATCCATGGGAACTTTCATTGGTCTGTCACCATTCATGCTTCCATTTTCAACTGTCCATAAAATATGGCTGTGGGGAATCACATCTCATCCAGGCCAGTGAAAAAACAGTTCCTAACCTTTCATAACTGTTGTTCTTCAGGAGGCGTGGCTCATGTCCATTCCAATGTAGGTGTGTGAGTGCCACACACTGCGTGGGCTGAAGTTTTTTTCCCTTAGTGGTATCCATTGTGTCAACTCTAGTGCTCACTGGAGTCGCGCACTCTTGGCGCTGGTACATGGGACCCTGCCAACTCTCCGCCAGCTCAGATCCTTCTTGCCACCTAACTCCAACATTAGAGCAGCCAGGGCAGTGGGTGCCTTGAAGAAGAACAGTTATGAAAGTGGAGAAGAGAGCACGTCACCAGGACTAAAATGGGGGCCCAATAAGCATTGATATTACTAGAGTGAGATCCCAGGCAAGGATCAGCTGGAACATTTGAGAGTACAGGCTGTCCAGGCCTTTGAGAAAATAGCTGGTAATTGAGTTGGTGAAGAAAGATCAGCAGCTGACCCATGAATGGAATGCCGAATCACAGCCAGGTGGATGTTCATCTATGAGACCAATACCCCTGATGTTTAAAGTGTAGTAAGCAGTCCAGGATGAATGATGTGGATGACTGCATGGGAAAAAACCTTTATGCACAGGCTTGATCGAGAACCTCTTCCACTTTGCCAGGTACATCACTCTACTGGATGGTTTTCAACTCACTCAAAGGAGCTCTCTAGTGGCTCCAGACCATGTCAACTCTGAGAAGTTCAGCCATTGAACTTCCAAACCTAAAGATACAGAAGGGTGGAGATCCAACGTTGATGAGGGCAGGCTGGGGTTATCATGATCAAGGAATTTCCTTCCTTCCTGACCTCCAGTAGAACTCTGCATAGAAGTGGAGTGGGCAGGAACTTGCAGAAAGGAAATACGGAGAAGGAATACGCCTGCAACCAAGCCCAAGCTAAAGGTTCAGGAAGGAGCAGAACTGCAGACACTTCCTGTTGTGCCTTGTTTTGAAGAACCTTGTATTGGAAATACCCCATCTTTGGAAGATGTTCTTCACGGTGTCCCGGTGAAAAGAACACTCCTAGTTGGAGAATGATCTTCTGAAATGATCCGTTGGCTGTCTCTGTGTCCCCGGAAGACAAGAAGTCTCAAGATTGATTGAGGGGGTCACACAGAATTCTTACAGAGGGAGGGTTTCCCAGAACAAGGGAGAGGACCATGCTCCATGCTGTCTGTTTATTTAGAACATCGCTGTCATTTTGTCTGTAAGAACTGACATGCCTCCAGGTGGTTCTGCAATGTGCTGCAGACAAGTCGCACCTCTCTGAGCTTTCTGACATTGATATGCAGCAAGAGCTTTGCCTGGCACCTAAGACATTGGGTCCTGAGGCTCCCCAGATGAACCCTCCACCCCAGCACCATGCGTCTGTAACTAGAAAAAGTGAAGGGTGTCGTCTTGAGAATGGGACCCCCTGGACAAACTGACCTTGGGTCCTGCCACTAAAAGATGGTATCAGTTTCTGAGGGAGGAAGTCTAAGCAGTCCCTGTCTTGTCCGTACACTGACATTAACCAGGACTGCAGAGGTCTGAGCCTCAAGCTCGCATGTTGCACAACGTAGGTGTATGTGGCCTAACATTTCGAAGCTTGACCATATCTAGCTCACATCAGACTCCACCTGTCCCCTGATGCGGCCCTCGGTCAGCCAATTGTCGAGGTGAGAGTAAACCTGAATCCCTTGTTTCCTCAGAAATGCTGGAACGACTCCCATGCACTTGTCAAATACATGAGGGACTGCTAATAGGCCAAAGGGGAGGACAGTAAACTGGTAGTGACCCTAGTTCACTATGAATTGGAGGATTCTTACATGACTCTGAAGGACTGAGATGTGAAAGTATTTATGCATCCTTTAAGTTGAGAGCAGCATACAGTTGCCTGGATGCAGAGAAGGGATATTGGGGGCCAAGGAGACCATGAAGAACTTCAGCTTCTTCATGAATCAGTTGAGGTTTCGCAGGTCCAGGATGGGTCTGAGATGGCCCTTGGCTTTCGGGATTAGGAAATAATGGGAGAAGAAAGTCTTACCCTTAGTGCCGGAGGAACCTCCTCTACTGCTCCCAATTTTAGGGGCTTTTGCAACTCCTGGATTAGAAGCTGCTCCTGAGAAGGGTCCTGAAGAGGGAGGGTGGGAAGGAGGGACCCAACTGAATTGAAGGGAATATCCCAGTTCTATCGTGATTAACACCCTAGTGTCTGAAGTAATATGTCAATGTCATTCATTATCAATATTCATTATCAATATGTCAATGTAATTCATTATCACGTTGGATTCCTCCCACACTGAATGGTGCTGACATTAGTTAGTGTGGAAAATCCATCCTTGATGCCAAGAGTTCCGAGGATCTCAAAGCGCTTCTCAAACATGAATTAATCAAGCTGCGCCACATCCCACAGAAGCTGAGTCAGAAAAGTGGAAATGCTTTACCTCAGTTCCCCCAGTGAATGTGAATCTGTGGCAGAGCCAGGAATTCCAACCAGAATTCCTGACTCCTAGGCTTTAAACACTAATGATTTTCTCCCTATTGAAGTTACTTCCTGTCTCATCATCTGGAAGGTAGGAATAGGATACAGAGTGACCTAAACAAACTGGAGGATTGGGCCAAAAGAAATCTAATGAGGTTCAACAAAGAAAAGTGCAGAGTCCTCCACTTAGGAAGGAAGAATCCCATGCACAGCTATAGACTGGGGACCGACGAGCTAGGCAGCAGTTCTGCAGAAAAGGATCTGGGGGTAACGGTGGATAAAAAGCTGGAGATGAGTCAGCAGTGTGCCCTGGTTGTCAAGAAGGCTAATAACATATTGGGCTACATTAGGAGGGGCATTGCCAGCAGGTCACGGTAAGTGATTATTCCCCTCTATTCGGCATTGGTGAGGCCACATTTGGAGTATTGTGTCCAGTTTTGGGCCCCCCACTACAAAAAGGATGTGGACAAGTTGGAGAGAGTGCAGCGGAGGGCAACAAAAATGATTAGGGGGCTGGAGCACAGGACTTATGAGGAGAGGCTAAGGGAACTGGGCTTGTTTAGTCTGCAGAAGAGAAGAATGAGGGGGGATTTGATAGCAGCCTTTAACTACCTGAAAGGGGGTTCCAGGGAGGATGGGGCTAGGCTGTTCTCAGTGGTGGCAGATGACAGAACAAGGAGCAACGGTCTCAAGTTGCAGGGCGGGAGGTCTAGGTTGGACATTAGGAAAAAGGTTTTTACTAGGAGGGTGGTGAAGCACTGGAATGGGTTACCTAGGGAGGTGGTGGAATCTCCACCATTAGAGGTTTTTAAGCTGAGGCTTGACAAAGCCCTGGCTGGGATGATTTAGCTGAGGTTAGTCCTGCTTTGAGCAGGGGGTTGGACTAGATGACCTCCTGAGGTCCCTTCCAACTCTAATATTCTATGATTCTATGATCTGCAGTAACATTTCATCCTGAGTAATTTGGCTGCAAAGAGATATGGCCTGAATTTTAGAGGAACTGAGCATCCTTCCTTCCTGACATCGGCTGTTACTCAATATATGCCATGAAGCATGATGATAGTTCACTCTTCTAATCTGATCATACCTAAATAAACCATCGGTGTGCATATTCATAGAACTGTCTCATCCTTTTCTGGAATTACCTCAAAAGAAGCTCGCAGCCACCCTACACAGACAGTTGGGACAGGATGTGCAGAAGACCTTGAAACCCCATATTCACTGCCTCTGCCTTTCCCACTCTATCCATATGCTTATTATTTACACTGGCAGCAGAAGCAATTCCAGCAGCTAGCATAGTGCCTACGCTGCAAAATCATAGAATCATAGAATACTATGGTTGGAAATGACGCAGGAGGTCATCTAGTCCAACCCTCTACTCAAAGCAGCAGCAACCCCAAATAAATCATCCCAGCCAGGGCTTTGTCAAGCCGCACCTTAAAAACTTCTAGGGATGGAGATTCCCACATCTCCCAAGATACCGTATTTCCCCATGTATGAGACGCACCTTTTTTCGAAAAATTTGGGGTCTAAACACTGGGTGCGTCTTATACAGTGGTACTTACCGGTGATGTACCGTAATACATTTATTTTCAAATTTCGGGCCCCAAAATTAAGGTGCGTCTTATACATGGGAGCATCTTATACATGGGGAAATACGGTAACCCATTCCAGTGCTTCACCACACGCCTAGTGAAAAAGATTTTCCTAATATACAAACTAGGCCTCCCCCGCTGCAACTTGAGACAATTGCTCCTAGTTCTGTCATCTACAATCACTGAAAACAGTCTAGTACCATCCTCCCTGGAACCTCATTTCAGGTAGTTGAAGGCTGCTATCAAATCCCCCTTCACTCTTTTCCTCTGCAAACTAAACAAGCCTAATTCTCTCAGCCTCTCCTCAGAAGTCATATGCTCCAGCCCTCTAATCACTTCTGTGGCCCTCTGCTGGACTCTCTCCAATTTGTCCACATCCTCCCTGTAGTGGGAGGTGCAAAACTTGACACAATTCTCCAAATGTGGCCTCACCAGTGCCCAGTAGAGGGGAATAATCACTTCTTTTGATCTGCTGGCAATGCAGCCCAATATGCAGTTATGTTTCTTGGCAACCAGGGCACACTGCTGACTCATATCCAGCTTCTTGTCCACCCCCTCGTCCTATTCTGCAGAACTGTTGCCTAGTCCATCAGTCCCCAGTCTGAAGCTGTGAATGGGATTCTTCCATTCTAATGCAAGACTCTGCACCTGTCCTTGTTGAACTTATAAGATTTCTTTTGGCTTAATCCTCCCATTTGTCTAGGTCACTCTGTATCCTATCCCTTCTCTCCCTCATATCTACCACTCCCCACAACTTAGTGTCAAATGCGAACTTACTGAGGGTGCAATCCACCCCATCCTCCAGATCATTATTGAAAATGTTGTACAAAACTGTTTACTTCTTAGGTCACTTCATCCAACTCAAAAATGTTTGCTACAAGTCAAATTCAGCAAAATAAATCAAACGTTAGCCTGACACTCACCCCACTCACTGCATATCTCTGTCAGGATGTTCAAGGCTGTAATTGCACACCAATGACAGACCGCTCTTTCTGACATGCCACGTCTGCTCCACCTCTCCCATAAACATCTGAGCTGCTGGTCGGGCATGCCAGGAATAGCAGTTCTACTCAGGGGCTGCACAGTCCCAGCCGCACGACCCTCCAAGAGACAAACAACAAACAGAGCCAGCGATGCTTTCCCTCCCATCACAGGATACACAGCTACTCCTCACAGTCCCCTGCCATTGTCTCCTGCTCTCGATGGCAGAGAATAAACATGGGGAATAACCCCAGCATTGCACTGAATGTGGGAAAAGCTTCAATTTGAATCACACTGGCCATCAGGGACTGCACATCCGGCAAAGTCCAGCAAATTCTCTCCCTTTGGGGCATTCAGGGTTTTGCTCTGCCCTGGTAGGTGGAACTGTTGATCAGGAGAGACTTCTGGCAGAGACTGACAAGGGTGACAATGGCTCCGAGCTGGGGTATTGTTGCTGGCACCTCTGTTTGGATGTGTAGAATGGCTTTTCCGTAAATTCCACTATTATTTTTTGTGACAATACCTAAGTTCGATGCAGAATAGCAGCGATTCTTCATATCCTCGCTTAAGTCACTGTAACGGCCCATCCCCACTTTACTCTCTTTTAGTTATTAACACAGGCATGTTGTATCTTTCCCTTCCTGCTTACGCTTTAATTCCAATCTGTAATGATCTTTCTATGGGCTTCAGAGTTCTTTTAAAGTTGTAATGAGCTTCTATATTGTGGCTAATGGCCTCGATATGACTCCCCCTGGGGTTAAGGATGACTTTCCCTAGATTTAGTATCATGAGGGTTTTAACCCCTTCTCTCTTCTTCCGTATGCTGTATTGCAGGCCTTGATGAATCAACATGAGCCTAACCAGGAAGCCCCGTCTATATCTTATCCAAGGTCCCCTAAGGTAGGCTGTGACTTCATTTAGCGCCTTTCTCTTTGAAGTTGTAGTAGCTAAACCTTGAAAGATATGCACTTTGTGACGTCCTAAACTCACTGCCGTGTTCTCTGGCTCTTCTCAAAATCTGCCTACTTTGCTCAAAGTTGTGTAGTGCTAGTATCACGTCTCTTTGTATGGGATGGGGGAATATAATGCCCTGAGCTCTATCAATAAGTGTTTGTGAGTTGTCTCACATCTTTAGGAAGGTACAGAAGGCATGCTTTAGAAATGGAATGGGTTCATCTTTGACTCCACCTTCAAGGAGAGACCTAAACCTTATGTTAATTCTTCTTTCTTGGCTCAATCTCTCTCTTCTACCTTCTCTGCAAGGTCATTTTTTTTCCAAGCAGTTTAATTTTACTCTGTAAGTGTGTTCCAGGCACTGCCTCATGCCTTTTTCTCACAGCTATGGGAGGATGAACAACTTGAAACCCTTCTCATAGATTCATTATTGACCTGGATTATCTGACAGACTTGCCTGATAATGTTACTCTTCACTTCTTACAGTTCCCAAGGAGTAGAAGTGCTTTTGATAGGCCGTGGTCTCAGAATCTTAGGTGGTTGGACTCTCTCTTTATGGATTTAGGGAAATCCTTCACTTCAACACACTTATTATGGAGTTCCTGTCCATGCTGTCACTAGAATCTATCTCCATTTTCCCCGACTCTGACATGCACTAACTGCACTTTTTTTGTCATGCGGGCGGGGTATGGAATTTGTGCACTTTTTGTCAAGATTAAGATCTTTGGCTGCAGGCTGGATTAACCTATTGTGTGCTCAGTGCCAAACATATTTGTGGGTCCCCAGGTGGAACAATTGTAAAAGACGAGAGATCACACTGAAGTTGTCTTTGAAACAGCATACAGCTGTACTAGATTTATTTCCAAGTTCAAGTTGCCGATGGTTGCTTATCTTCCACTAAGGTACCAGCAATAATAGCCCTGCAGTAAATAGAATACACACGTATGTACATAAAATAAATAACTAGAGCAGTCACCATGTGCAGTGGTTTGGTTTTTATTTACAATGATGAAAATGTCTTCAGATTTGTCAGCGTGATTTTGCTGCAGCAAATGTTTCAGTTAAACTGGAAAAGTCTACAGAGTGTGCCAGCTGCGAATGAATGGACAACAGAGTACGACTAAGTCTTTCTTGAACCATTGTAGCACCTAAAGCACTTTTTGTCCTTTTTAAATGCGAAAAAGACCATTCACCACGGCAGTGTGGGACTGGGAATGCCAGGTTAATGCACATGGCAGTAACGACATTTGTGAAGGCTCTTTCCGAATTATACATGTTCATTATTTTCAGCATTTGCAGTGCTGTAGGCAGAGCTTGTAATAATGGTTTGGAGGCAAGTTGCTTTACAAGTGAGAACCTCTGTACCTGTTATTCAAATATCTCTTCACAGAGGTCACTGGACTAGAATCCAATTAAAGTTCTGGCAGACTCTAGCAGCAGTACTGTCAAGGTCACCTGGTAAAAACGAGAAACGTTTGTTTTATTTCTGGATACGCCTGAATTCTTCTGTTGAGATGGAGGAGAAGTGAGTTATCTGTTGTGCAGAATGATTCTACTTTGAACTTCTCTTCATCAGTCAGAACAACAGCAAGTTCTTCACTATCATCAGCCACGTGCTTTGGATGATGTTGCCTCTTTAACTGACAATTAGCTGTAGAACTTAAGGATGTTGCAGAATCATGGCATTTGTGATGGGGTGGACTCGGTCTGGATGCTCCACCTCACCCTGCCCCAGGATAGAGCAGAAAAGAAGTCCTCCAGGCAGCATAGAATGGCAGCAGAGGAGCAGCCACTCAGGGGCCAGAAAGGCCATACTCATATAAAAGCAAGCAGCAGAGGTAGAGCCTTCCTTCAGTTGCTGCCTGGAGCTCGAAGGGGGAGGATCCGATGCCTGGCTGGCTAAAAGATCAGCAGCACTGGAGGTAGCTCACTGCAGATTATCACCACATGATGGCGGGGGATCTGAGTCATATTTAAACTCAGTTGATGACATTAAACATGAGGCATAAGCCACGGGTCAGATTTTCCCAGGCCTCTCTTGTGAAGGTCCAGCCACTAATGCTTAACGCGTCTATCCTCCTACTAATTACCTCCTACTAATGCACTACTCCACTTGGAGGCCTGTAGGGATACAGAAGAGATGTAGGGGAAGGCAGCCTTCACCTCCTGGAGCACAAGGTGAGCACACTAGAAATAGCAGCTCTGGGGGTTGGGTGAGTGCCAGGATATCTAGCCAGCCCATCGGGTGTAGTCCACGAGGTCTCAGATTCTGGTGATGTATGCCAAGTCCAAGTCCCACCAAGTCTCGGTTATTCCAATCACATCATTGTTCCTTGTCTGTGGCAGGACTTCCAATTCCTTCTGATTGTTTCCCAGGGTTCATGTACAGCACCTAAGATATCTAGCCGATTGCCCAACTTTCTCAGTATGAATCACAAACTGAAATGCCACAGTTTCTAAGAGAGCCCTGCACGGGACTAGCCATCCAGCCCCCCATATGGCTGGGGATTCCCACTGTCGCCCCATGGAGGTGTGGGATCCGGGTCTCTCCTTTATCACCTCCACCCGGGTGTGCACAGCCCTTCTTCATGAGCCCCAGCTGCCCAGGGCTGACACCTGGAGCTCTTAAAAATAGAAACCCACACAGCTTGTGCCTACCTTTACACTCTCCCACGCCTCTCACAGTTTGGGAACCGCTGCTCTAAACAGATCTGAATGAAAACAACTGCCCAGGAGAAGCACAAGGAACGTCTGTTGGAATGACTGGCCAATTTTCCGGCTCCATACAGCTCCTCGTCAGTCGCAGTGCAGTGTTCAGCGTATTTGGCTGAATGATGGTGAGTAGATCAGCAGCTCCCTGTGAGCGATGAAAGCGATTGGAAAACTGTACATTTATTGTGTCGAGGTGCCTGTAAAACATGGTCATGTAGGAAAAAATCTACCTTGTGACAGGCCTTGCTCGGGGTCTGTCCGCAGGGGAGTGCCGCCTAGTAGCTAGGGCTTAGGCTGTGACGTGCAGGGGGGCTGTTTACAAGGGACCCCAGGTCCACCCCTGTTATTGTGGGAAACTTTCCTGGCTCACACACCACCCCTGGGGGAGCTGGCTAGCAACAGGATCTGAGTCCTCACTCCTACTCCCTGTACCCAGAGGCCTGCCTGACCTCGAGGGCTCCTCTCCCACTCTCCTGTGTGGCGAGGTCCCTGTAACACCAACAGGGCTGGGCCCAGGATTCCTGGGAGGCTCGATCCACAACCATGTCATGGTCACTTAGGACAGGGGCTAGGGTGACTCTCTCATCACCGGCCATGTCCCTGACCTGCTGCTCACTACATTACAAACTGATACAACTTGTTAAACAGCAGCTGTAAGAAAAATAAGGAAAAAAAGGGGAAGGTTAAAGGAAAGAAAGAGTATGACATGGGGACCCCCGACCAACAGTCTCTGGGACATAAAAAAACTTCACAGTTTGTCCCTTACATGTCCCGGAGCCCAGTCCCAGCCCAGTCCACTGATGCCACACCCCCGTACCAGACCCTGTCTGTGCCGTGCTGATGCCACAAAGAACACGCCTGCTCTGGCAGTGGCCAGACGCACTCAGGCTCCAGCCGGGTCACTGTAATTGTGATAAAGAAGTTCAGCCTTGTAGTTTCTTCCTTTGTCTTTGGCTGTCTAAAAGTGCAGCGTCAGTTCATCAAACTGAGCAAGAACCCTGCTCACACAGGGACTGATGGAAAGCCACCTAGAGTCAGAAAGCTGCAGTATCATCAGTGATTTCTTCTCCCAGGCATCGGCCCCCGTTTGGGTCACGTCTCTCCACTCCCCCTACCTAAGGCCAGGCTACAAGGCCTTCTTGTCTGGCGACGTCTCCCTGCACGGGGCCTTGTTCTCCTCAGCTGCTCATCACGCACAGTCAGAGGTTGCCCATCTCCCTGGCTCTGGCTCAGCGCTGCTGCTCTGCCTCCATCCCAGCTCTGCCTTCTGGGCTGCTTCTCTGGCTCCTCTGGTTCTGGTTGCTGCAGCTCTGCCCCCAGCTCCACTCGGGCAACTGCTCTCCCATTAGCTCTGCCCTACGCAAGGCTGACAGATTTCTTCTGCGTCCATGGATCAGATTCCCTTAAAAACTAGCCCCAGAGTAGCCGAAGCTCGTTATGGAAACAAAGCTTTTGTTTTAACACATTGGTCTCTACATCAAATAACAAACTGAACCTTTCATCAGACACGCAGATTTTTATTTAATCCAAGCTGTGCTACAAGCCCCAGCAGGAGTTGCTCCACATTAGCAACAAAGCTATGAATGGACAATCAAATTCAAAGTCAGAATCCAAGTCCTGGTACTTGTGTCCTGCTGGAGCGTTGGCAGATGTTTCAAACTAAAAACGGCGAATGACGGCAGCCTGGCCACTCCAGAGTGCCCCTTGTGGATTTTCCCAACTCTCCTGAATTCAGGAGCTGCCCCTGCAGCCAGATTTCTTTAAACTCCCAGTCCTTCCCGGGCAGTAATGTCCTTTAAGTAATGTCCTGCACCAAATGGGAGCAAATGGAGGAAACTCCAAAATGTTTCCCATCCCTTCTGGCTTTCCTTTGATGAGAACTCAGGGAGATGGATTTTCAGAGGCTGTTGGCATCACCCTGCAAAGAGTAAATTGGCTGCTGGAAGCCAGGGTGAGACCATGATGCTTCTGGGTTGGTCCCTGGTGTGGAGACTGAATCTCATAGTGACGTCTGCAGCACCACATGCACTGCCCCTCCCCACGTGGATAAAGAGGCAGCCTAGGGAGGGTTGACTCAGCAGCACGAGCCGCATGTACCTGTCTCCTTATAAGGAAATGAAGTGACCCCACCTGCTGGTGCGTGGTCAGTAACTGCCCGGGAAAATTATAATCATCTGGTTGGCTGGTTCATACCTGCCAGGGAAATCAGGAGCACCTGGTTAGCAAAACTCCAAGCCATGACCTTAGAAGGTCATGCAGCAAATAGCAACCAATGGGGCTTAGTCTCTGCTGACCGTGGGAAACTATAAAAGTTCAAACCCAGGTAGCAGATGGCAGAGAGGAATTGAATCTACCCGGCACCCCGTGTATCTCTTGGTTGTGTCGCCTCAGCGGGCTGACGCATCTTCCCCACCCCGCTTCACTGTGAACTGATCACTCACAGTGGCTCTCTCCCGTCTGCAATATCTAAAGCAAACGGCAACTGAATCTGGCCAGCATGGTATACCTGTATATAATGTTTGTGAGTGTGGATTAACTGTTCTCTGTTGTGTTTCTCTTGTAACCTCTTTGGGGAACTCCAAAACCGGGCACCCTAGTGTCACACGCTGGCAGCCATGCGTTGATCTGGAGAGATCACAAAACGCTAAAGTCTTGGGTGGTGCATTTTGTCCTTTCGCACACGGATTTCTCCTGCCCTTTGCTATCTCTGTTTACTGTGCAATTGCTTGCTGTGAAACTGTTTATTATAAGGATAGAATTGTTTATTATAAAATAAAGGGTTTATTGGTTAAGCAAACCCCTAGAATCATCACTGTCTCGCCGACCCCCTGTATCCCAAACCGAACCTATCTGAGAGTTTTTCTCTCCGTTTCCACACCTGGTGCAGGACCATGATCCATAAGAGCACAGTGTTAATGCCACAAGGTTACAAGGCAGGTGGTGACAGACACATTCACTGGTCTAGGTGCTGCCTAAAATGTCACAGACTGTGTCACTCTGCAGCATGTAAGTGAAGTGCTCTCTGGGAACCACTCTATCGCCTTGATGACAGAGGGCATGTGGGAAACTCTTCAGAGACATCCATGGTGAAAAGTTCCGGAGGGGTAGCTGTGTTAGTCTGTATAGAGCAAAAGCAATAAGAATCCTGCAGCACTTTGTCAGAAATGCCTGCAGAAATTAAATTTGTTAGTCTTTAAAGTGCTACAGGACTCTCCTTGTTTCTTCAGAGACAACAGGTCACTTGCATGAGAAAAGGGAATGTGACTAGTAAAGAACTGGAAAGCCTGAGGTTGCGTCTTTGTTTATTTTATGTGTAACACGTCTATGTTTGCTTTTCCTCACTATTTCATCAGGTCCTTTTCTGCAGAACTGCTGACTAGCCAATCGGTCCCTAGTCTGTAGCAGTGCATGGGATTCTACCATCCTTCATCTTTGCATCTGGGACTTCTCTATGAAATAGTATTTTTGTTTATTTTGTCTCCAGTCTGTGTACAATATGTGTACCAAAATGAACTAATAATTGAGGGCAGATTTCATGGCTTTGGGCGGGATGAAGTGGAGGGGATAATTCCAAGTGTCTGCTAGTTAAGAATTCAGAGAAACTGATTGGGGAGACTCAGGACTGGAAGGGATTTTGGGGTGTGGTGGATGGCAGAGCCGGGGACCTTGTGATGGCAGAGAGGGGCAAAAGAGTCAAAGATGGAGGAAAGTGAGGAATGCTGAGAATCAACAACCATCCTGATGGAAAATAGGGCTGAGAGCATATGAGAAATCATCAGTGCTGGTGGTTGGGATGTCACAGAAAGGCTGAGTGATAGAGTATGTGGGGCTGGGGGATGACAGGTGATTCTGAAAGAGATCAGTTGATGGTTAGAGTGATGGAACTTAGCAGTGGAGAGGGCAGTGCTTGGTGATGGAGTGATAAGACATTAGGTGTGAGTAACTTCTGAAACTGGGAAATTCCTCATGGCTGATGTTAACAAAATTGGGAGAAAGCACCCATGATTAACAAGGAGAAATCCTTTTCCCCCCATCACACAAGTTTAAAGTTAGTGTTCCCAGGCGATCATATTCTGCAGGTGTATTTTCCCACTTTGTCACGAAGCTCTTTGGTTTTGACCCCATAAATGATAGGGTTGAGCATGGGGGGCACAAGGAGATAGAGGTTGGCCAAGAGGATGTGAACATGGGCAGCGATGACCTGACTGAACCTGTGTGTCAGGGTGGAGAAGAGGCTGGGAGTATAAGACATCAGCATCACACAGATGTAGGATGTGCTAGTGTTGAGGGATTTTCGGTGGGCTTTCTTAGAGAACGTTCTTAGGACAGCCCTGATGATCAGCCTGTAACACAGGCCAGTGAGTGTCAGGTCTAAACTGATGATCACAAATGTTATCACCAGGCCCAACGTCCAGTTGATTCTGGTGTCCCCAAACGAGATCTTAAACACAGCAATGTACCATGTGGAGGATAAGGGTTTTTGCACAGAATGGCAACCTCCGCAGTAGCAGGGGCTCTGGCAGAACCCAGAGAACAGCTTGTATCAAACACACTAGCCCTACCTTAGCGATTCGTGCATTGGTGAGGATGGCGGCATATCTCAGACGGTCACATATGGCGACATAGCGATCGAAGGCCATTGTCACGAGGACGGTTGAGTGCGTAATAGCAAGAACGTAAAGGAAAAATATCTGTGTGACGCAGCCATCCATAGTGATGCCTTTGAAACCAAACCAAAATATGCATAGTGCCTTCGGCATCATGCAGGTAGACGTACTGATCTCTGTGACCGCCAACCTGCAGAGCAGCAGATAAATGGACTTGTGCAGGGTCTCCTCTTTGGCGACATCAAATAAAATCATGAAATTTCCAAACAAGCTGACGATGTAGAATGTAGAGAAAGGGATGGAAATCCAGATGTGGGCAGCTTCCAGCCCCAGGATGCCGTTAAGGATGAATATTAATGGACCGGAGAAGGAAAGGTTGAAAACCAACTTGAGATGATCAAGTTGTCGACCAGGATCAAAAATGCTCAGATTCCTGTGAAATAAGGGAAGCCCAGCGAGTGGGTTACACACCTGATAACAAATAACATGGTAAATAGTTTATCGTTCCAACGATCTAGAAAAGAGGGTGAACAGTGAGGTGACAACATTATTCCCCTCTAGTCAACACTGGTGAGGCAACACGTAGAGTTTTATGTCCAGTTTTGGCCCTTTCTCCTTTCTGTTCAAGGTCTTTGGTGGGAATACAGCATTATCTTCTTTCCCTCCCTTGCATGCAGTATATTTTAAAGAATGTTAATAAGTTTCAAGGTAATGTGCCTGGGCTCTGCAAAATAATCCTGTAAACAACAAATAGGGTTATGATTCCCTCATACAGCCCCTGAGGACTCTAAGGTTGGCCAGGACTCGGGGACAATTCCCCGGTCTCCATGAGCAGTGGGAAGAGCAGTAAATAGACCCTTGAGAACTTCAACCTAAGAGCCTCCCCTGGGAGAGAAGAAATAATTCACCGATAACAGAGGCTCAGATTGTCAGAGCACTGAGTCTTGCAGACTTGCTAGAGTTGTCCTGCACTGCTAAAAGCCCAGAAAGAAAAGAAGAGCCAAGGGTTGGACGTGCTCATTTATCTATCAGCATTTCTGTGCTGTTGCTCATTGTCATAGAATCTGAGCATCTGCTGCTACTCCCGGCTGATGAGCCCTGGGCAGAATCTCTGAGAATGCGACGTCCACGTGGACAGGCTCTTGAGCATTTTTGTTTCAAATGTAGGATTTCCACACTGAGTAACACTCCCTCCCATCTGATAGCCTCTCTGACAGAGTGCAATACAGAGTGCCCCATCTTAGTCATAAACCCCTCAGGGTGCAACATCCTTCTTGGCTGGAATTCCATCTTCTGGCTTGTTTCTATTAACCTCCTGTATCCAGTTATTTTCAGGTGAACAATAAAGATGTAATGTTTCAGGATCCATAATTTGAAAATTCATTGTTATTCCATGAGCCTCTGGGGGAGCCCTCTTGTATTTCCTTCCCTCATCAGTCCTATATCTCATTTCAAATTTCAGCTAATGACATAACTTAGAACCGTGGAATTCTAAAAAGTAGGATTGGAAAGAACCCAGGAAGTCAGCTAATCCAATTCCCTGCTAAACGGAGGACCAACAGTGACTAAATCATACCAACCAGGGGTTTGCCATGCAGTGCCTGAAAAACATCTGGGATGGAAATTCCTCCAACTCCCTAGGTAACCCATTCCAGTGCTTCACCACCTTCCTGCTGGAAAAGATTTTCCTAATAACCAACCACTACAACTTGACACCACTACTCCTTGTTCTGTCATCTGCCACCACTGAGAACAGCCTAGCTCCATCCTCCCTGGAACCCCCCTTCAGGTAGTTAAGGCCACTATCAAATCCCCCCCATTCTTCTTTTCTGCAGAGTAAAGAAGCCCAGTTCCCTCAGCCTCTCCTCATAAGTTATGTGCTCCAGCCCCCTAAATATCATTGTTGTTCTCCACTGGACTCACTCCAATTTATCCACATCCTTTCCGTAGTGGGAGGCTCAAAACTGGACACAGTACTCCAGATGGGGCCTCACCGGTGCCTAATAGAGGGGAATAATCACTTCCCTCAATCTGCTGCCAATGTTCCTACTAATGCAGCCCAATAGTCTGCAGATTCATATCCAGCTTCTTGTTCACTGTAACCCCAAGGTCATTTTCTGCAGAACTGATGCCTAGCCAGTCAGCCCTCAGTCTGTAGCACTGCATGGGATTCTTCACTCCTTCATCCTGTCATCTGTGATTTTTCTATTACATAGACTTTTTTTTAATTTTGTCTCCAGTCTGTGTACAATGTGTGTCCCAAAATGAACTGATAATTGAGGGTAGATTTCATGACTTTGTTGGGGAGAAGCAAATGGGAAAACTCCAAGCATCTGCAAGGTAAGAATTCAGAGAGACTGATTTGGGGAGACTCAGGACTGGAAGGGATTGTTGGATCTTGGTGGATAGCACAGTTAGGGACCTTGTGATGGCAGAGAGTGGCAAAATAGTCAAAGATGGAGTAGAGTTGGGAATGGTGAGAATCAACAACCATATTGATGGAAAATAGGGCCGAGAGCATATAAGAAATCATCAGCGCTGGTGTCTGGAAGTCACAGAAAGGCTCAGTGACAGGTTGTGTGGGACTGGGGGATGACAGGTGATTCTGAAAGAAATCAGTTGATTGTTGAAGAGATGGAAGTTAGCAACGGAGAGGGCAGTGCTTGGTGATGGAGAGATAAGACATTAGATGTGGGGAACTTCTGAAACTGGAAACTTCCTCAAGGCTGAGTTCAACAAAATTGGGAAACAGCACCCTTGATTAACAAGGAGAAATCCTTTCCCCTCCACCCCCGTCACACATGTTTAAAGTCAGTGGCCCCAGGCGATCACCTTCTGCAGGTGTATTTTCCCACTTTGTCACGAAGCTCTTTAGTTTTGACCCCATAAATGATAGGGTTGAGCATGGGGGGCACAAAGAGATAGAGGTTGGCCAAGAGGATGTGAACGTGGGCTGCGATGACCTGACTGAACCTGTGTGTCAGGTTGGAGAACAGGTAGGGAGTATAAGACATCAGCATCACACAGATGTGGGCTGTGCAGGTGTTGAAGGCTTTCCGGTGGGCTTTCTTTGAGGAGATTCTGAGGATGGCCCTGATGATCAGCCCATAGGTTAGGCCAATGAGTGTCAGGTCTAACCCGATGGTCATTAATATTACCACCAGTCCGTACGTCTGATTTACTCTGGTGTCCCCACACGAGATCTTCACCACAGCCATGTGCTCGCAGTATGTGTGGAGGATAACATGGTTGGCACAGAATGGCAGCCTCCGCAGTAGCAGGGGCACTGGCAAAACCAAGAGAACAGCTCGTAACAAACCCACTAGCCCTAGCTTAGCGATTCGTGCATTGGTGAGGATGGTAGCGTATCTCAGAGGGTCACATATGGCAATGTAGCGATCAAAGCCCATTGTCACGAGGACGGCTGACTGCGTAGCAGCAACTGTGTGAAGGAAGAACATCTGGGTGAGGCAGCCATCCAAAGTGATATCTTTCAAACCGAACCAAAATATGAACAGTGCCTTCGGCATGATGCAGGTAGATATACCAATGTCTGTGAGCGCCAGCATGCAGAGCAGCAGGTACATGGGCTTGTGCAGGGTCTGTTCTTTGCTGACAACAAACAGAACCGTGAAATTTCCCAACAGGCTGATGATGTAGAACATAAAAAAAGGAATGGAAATCCAGATGTGGGCAGCTTCCAGCCCTGGGATGCCATATAGGATGAACGTTGACGGGCTGGAAAAGGTCAGGTTGAAAGCTGACATGAGGTGGTCGAGTCGCCGATCAGGCTCAGAAATACTCAGATGCCTGTGAAGGGAGAGAAGCCCAGCGAGGGGCTGCACACATGATATCAAATAACATGGTAAATATTTTATAGTTCCAACAATCTAGAAAGGTGGTGAGCAGTGAGTTGACTACATTATTCCCCTGAAGTCGGCACTGGTGAGGCAATATTTGAAATATTTTGTCCAGTTTTGAGCCCCCCATTATAGGAAGGAAGTGGAGAAATTAGAGAGAGTCCAGTGGAGAACAACAAAAATTATAAGGGAGCTGGGACACGTGACTTATGAGGAGAAGCTGAGGGAGCTAAGCTTGTTTAGTCTGCAGAAGTGAAAGACGAGGGGGATTTGATAGCAGCCTTCAACTACCTGAAGGGTGTTCGAGGGAGGATGTATCTAGGCTGTTCTCAATGGTGGCAGATGACAGAACTAGGAGCAATGGTCTCAAGTTGCAGCGGTGGAGGTCTAGGTTGGAGATAAGGAAAATCTTTTTCACTAGGAGCTTTGCGAAGCACTGGAATGGGCCATAGTCCAGTCCAGAGATGTTCTCACAGGGAGCTAACATTTGATGTCAATCAGTGCAACGTATACACCTAATGGAGGGAATAACTTGAACTCCTCAAACACCGTACAAGGTTGCAAATTAACTCTAGGAACTCGGGGCAGGGACCTTATGTAATGGGTTACAGGTCTATGAAACCCTGCTCAAAGTGCAAGTATTGACAAAAACTAAGCAAAACACTGGGACACAGGAGGGGTGGGATGGGGAAATATACCTAAAGTAAAATGCCATGAGATCTATCAGTGAACCCTTCAACCTTGTCGGCAGTTCTATGAGCAGTACTGAGCACTCTTCTCAAACAGGATATTGCAGAACTAGAGGGGTTCAGGGAAGGGCAACGAGAAAGATCAAGGACCTGGGGAAACTCTCCTAGGCAGAGAGGTTGAAAAGCCTGGGATTGTTACCTTAGAAAGAAGAGAAATAAGAGGGGTTTTAAGAAGAGTCTATTAAATACTGACTGGTAGAGAGGATATAAAAAATGTGTTCTCCCTGTCTCATAACAAAAGGTCAAGAGGACATTCAATTAAATTGAAACATGGCAAAGCTAAAACTGATTACAAAATGAATGCTTTCTTCACTCGGTGCATAATTAGACAGAGAAACTTATTGTGACAAGATATAAGTTGAGGCCAGGCATAAAGAAGAATCAGAAGGGTTTTTTGGACATTTACATGCATAGTAAGAATCTTCCTTTACAATAGTTACAGCTAAATAAATATCTTGGAAAGTCTGTACGCCTGCGTATTTCAAGGCAAAAGCCAATCTCTGGCACCTGGGCATTAAGGTGACACCCTCATTATGGTCGGTTTATCCTCCCAACGCATTCTTCAGCAGCCTCTGGGTTGTGGCTGTCAGAGAGAGGACATTTGATTAGATGAATCACAGATGTGATCTACAATGCAATTCCTCTTTTGCAAATGAGATACGTTTGCCCCATGGAAATACACATTATCATACCAGGCTGGGATTTTGTGCTGTGTTACTTTCCTTATTTCTTTTGGTTAAACACTTTCTCGAACGCATCCAGCTTTTTCCGAGTAATAACAAGTACAATGGTTTCGTTATACTGCCTTGTTAACTGACAAGGGTAAGCAGAAACACTTGTCGGCAACCCAGCTGCTTACCCTACTTATGTTCGACTACTGGTAATGTTTGTATTTGTTAGAAAAAATTGGGGGATCGTAAAGAATGAATAGGATGGGTCACTGATTCACAGTGATCTGGACTTGTGGGTAAACTGGGTTGAAGCAAACAATATGTGTTCTAATATAGCTATGTAGAGAACAAAAAAAGGTAGGTGATACTTACAGAATCGGGGACTTCTATTGCTGGAAGCAGAGACTCAGCATGAATTGGGTGATGTGAAGGGGGAATTAGCTGAACATGAGCTCCCTGTGTGACCCTGTGGCCAAAAGAGTTAACGCGATCTTAGCATGATAAACAGGGGAATCTCAAGTAGAAGGAAAGAAGTTATTTTACCTCTTTCTTTGGCACTGGTGCAACTGCTGCTGGAATAATGTGCCCAGTTGTGGAGCCCACAATTAAGGTTGGATGTTGATACACTGAGGAGGATTCCGAGAAGACCCACAAGAATGTTTAAAGATTAGAATTCCTGCCTTACAGGGACAGTCTCAAAGAGCTCAATCTATTTAGTGTAAGAGAGATGTTAGGAGGTGACGATAACAATCTACAAATACCCACACAGGGAACAAATATTGAATAATGGGATTTTTAGGCTAGCATAGAAAGGTCTAACACCATCCCATGCCTGGAAGTTGAAGTTAGACAAATGCTGACTATAAATAAGGTGTTCACTTTTTAAACAGAGAGAGTAATTAACCATTGCAGCAATTTACCAAGGGTCATGGCAGTTTCTCTATCACTGAGAATTTCTAAAGCAAGTTTGAATGTTTCTGTATGAGCTCTGCTCTAGGAATTTCTTGGGGGAAGGTCTCTGGCCTGTGCGATACAGGAGATCAGACTAGATTTTTAGAGTGGTCCCTTCTGGCCTGGGGCTCTGTGAACACGTCTCTGCAGCACATACAGGAGTCAGCTGGAGGCATTTTTCCTCCAAGCTGGTGCCTGAGCCTCACTGAAAGCATTTTTTTTAACTCATGACAGTGCTGAATTTATCTCCATAGAGAAAAAGTCTAATGTGACTTTGAAGCTTTAAAAACGACACTCTAGGTGTGTTCTTCACAGGTATGAGGCTTCTCGTGAGAGATGGTATGGATGAAAGTTTCAGACTAGAAAAATGCTCATGTGACCCTCTAAATTCTCCTCCCTGAGGAATGTATGTACAACTGTCCCCATTAATGGCAAACAGAGCTGGCTAACACATGATCCCAAAGAGTGCCGGATGTACTGTCTGTGTCCCAGTGGCTCACTGTGTCAGCCAGTGGTCAAGGGCTCCTGCACATGGCAGCTGTATTTATGTAGGCACTGACATGACCCAGAACTGCCAGCTCTCCTTATATACTGTGCACTCTACTCAGCTTGCTTGTTTTTCTTTTGCAGAGGAAGAGTTGAGGGGAGCTTGGGGTGGCTCAGAGGCTGTGGGAGCCACGGGTAACTGGGAAACCTGGAGAAGATACTAGCGCCCAGCGTAGTGTTGGAATCGGGGCAGTCTGGGAGGGGGAAGGAGATTATAGGCGGGGTCAGATCTGATGGGAGACGGAACATGCTGTGGAGCAAAGGTCAATGGTTCTTTCCACTGGGGAAATGCCTGAAGTTGTGTAATTAACATTCAACAACCATTAAAATAAATAAATAAATAAAAATAAAAGAGTAAAGGTTGTGACATCCAGGCTGCAATTCTCTGCCTCTCCAGGGGAAAGAGGCCCTGAGACCTGCCCAGACACACTCGGGGACAGGAAAGCTCCCCACACTGGCCTGGGACCAAAAATCAAAAGAAAAATTGAATTTCAGCAGTGCTGTCCGCCTGTCTGTGCTCCCCACTACCTTCCCCTATAAGTCTCAGCGCTGCCATATAGTGATCCCACTCACCCAGGACCTACACAAGGTGCCGGACACACCACACAGTGACGTCACATACAAATATCTACACAGCCTGGGTTAAACTCTGTGTCTGGCTGCGCTGGGGAATGAGCCACTGAAGGCAGAATGTGAGAGCAGAATCTAGCCAGTCTGTAAAGCCCTGTGTGAGCCATTCCTGTTCTGAAATCTCAGGTATCAAATGTACCCATTGAAGAGGTTCTGGCTACATGTCTTAACCTGGCAGTAAAGTTGCTGAATTGGAAAATGTGAGCGAACAAGAGAAAAAAGAACAAACAGACCAAAAAAAAGGGAGATACTGAGACAAACAAAAGGACACAGTAACAGACAAGGAAATGGTTTTAAAAACAAATATTTGTCTAAACTATTTACAATAAATCCTTAATCTCTATCCTGGAGAATTCCTGCCCTGATTGTTCTTGACTTGAACTCTTCCTGAGCCCTTAGCACTAACTTTATTGAAGAAACAGGCAACTCACCGAAATCCAGTGCAGCAGAGAGGAAATCTTCTTACTGTGACCTGAGAATCAGTGTATAAGTCTCTCGTCTGACACTTGCAATGCTGGACAGGGACATTTATGATTCCCCATGCAGTCCCTGCAGACTCTGACGTTGGCCAGGACTCGGGGACAATTCCCTGGACTCCTTGAGCAGCGGGAAGTGCAGAAAACAGACCCTTGAGAATTTCAACCTAAGAGCCTCTCCTGGGAGAGAAGAAATGATTTACCAATAACACAGGCTCAGATTGTCAGGCCAAACCGAGTCTTGCAGACTAGCTAGAGTTGTCCTGCACTGCTAAAACTCCAGAAGAAAAAGAGCCAAGGGTTAGACGTGCTCATTTCTCTCTCAGCATTTCTGTGCTGCTGCTCATTGTCATAGAATCTGAGCATCTGCTGCTACTCCCGGCTGATGAGCCCTGTGCTGAATCCCTGGGACCGGGACGTCCTTGTTTCAGACGTAGGATTTCCACACTGAGTAACAGTCCCTCCCATCCGATGGCCTCTCTCTGACAGAGGGCAGCACAGACTGCCCCAGCTTAGCATAAACACCTCAGCGTGCAATATCCTGCCATGTGGAAGTGCAGCTTCCTGAGCCCCCTTCAGTGATCACCACATGCCCTGAAGCCTGTGGACTGACGGCCTTTGTCTCTTTGTCCCAGGTACAGTAACTGCACGGACTGTCATTGGGTTGGGGAGCATGGAGGGAGATGTTCAGAGGCGAGTGAGGTTCCCATTATCCATCCACATTAAATGGGACCTTCCTGCCCACTGCCCTTGGGCCTTTGACAAGCTCCTGCCAGAGGTCTAGTGGATCTTGTGCTTGTCTGGAACTCAGGAAACTTTGTCAGTTCATGGCTCATTCATAGAGCTTCTGTGTGACCTTGGACGTGTCATCTCCTAATCTACTCTGGGCCTCCGTTTCCCCTCTGTAAAATAGGGAGAGCACTTCCCTGCTTCAGGGGGTTGTGAGGATAAAAAACCTTTAAGTGTGGGTCGCCCATATGGGGACCAGCAGTGAGGAGGGCCATATGAGGAACCAGAGGTACAGCCGTGCTTGTTTATCTCAAGCAGCATTCCTGCCTATTTTGGAATTACACCCCACTGTGATCTGGATACTGCACACCCTGCCCTGCACACTGTGCGTTCCTCCCCCAGTCACTGCAGGAACAGTTCTGCACCCCCATTCTCCCCCTCCAAAACTCCTGCTAAATCCCCAATCCAGTCCTGTAGGAACTTTATTTACTCTACAGCTTTGAAAGTCTCCTTCTATCGTTTTCATTGGCTTCTCAGCATTCGTGCTCCCATTTTCAATTGTTCATAGAATACGGCTGTGGGGAAACATATGTCATCCAGCCCACTGAAAAAACGGTTCCTAACCTTTCGTAACTGTTGTTCCTCATGAGGCGTGGCTCACATCCATTCGAATGTAGATGTGAGCCACAAGCAGCGCAGGTGGAAGGTTTTTCCCTTACTCATATCCAATGGGTAAACTCTAGTGCTCACCAAAGTCGCGCACTCATGACACTGGTACATGGGACCCTGCTGACTGTCCGCCTGCTCAGATCCTTCTTACCACCTAATTTCAACAGAGGGGCAGCCGGGGGGTGGCTGTCTTGTAATGGACATGAGCAACACAACTCGAAGAACAACTGTTAAGAAAGTAGAGAAGATAGCACGTCTCCCTGGGGCTAAAATGGGGGCCCCATCAGCCTTAACAGTACTAGAGTGAGATCCCAGGCTAGGATCCGCTGGCATATTTGAGGGTACAGCCTGTCCAGGCCCTTGAGAAAATGGCTGGCAATTGAGTTGGTGAAGACAGATCAGTAGCTGATCCACAAATGGAATGCTGAATCACAGCCAGGTGGATGCCACTATCCCCCTGCTATTTCAGTGTAGTAAGCAGTCCAGGATGAATGGCGTGGATGACTGCAGGGATAAAACACCTTTATGCATAGGCTCGATCGAGAACCTATTCCACATTTCCAGGTTCGTCACTCTACTGGATGGTTTTCTACTCCGTAGAAGGACCTCTCTTGTGGGTCCAGACCATGTCAACTCTAAGGGGTTCATCCATGGAGCTTCCAGAACTAAAGATCCAGAAGGGTGGAGAGCCAATGTTAATGAGGCCAGACTGGGGTTTAATCACGATCATGGAAGTTCCTTCCCTCCTGACCTTTAGCAGAATTCTGTGTATGAGTGGAGTAGGCGGAAACACATAGAAAAGAAATATGGAGAAGAAATATTCCTGCAACCAAGCCCGGGTTAAAGGTTCAGGAAGGAGCAGAACTGAAGACACTTACTAATGTGGCTTGTTTTAAACAAGCCTGGATGGGAAACACCCCATCATTGGAAGATGTTCTTCACGGTGTCCTGGTGAATGTACCTTTCACAATTGGAGAAGTATCTTCTGAAATGATCTGCTGGCTGTGTCTGTGTGCCCGGAAGACAAGAAGTCTCAAGATGGATTGAGGAGGTCACACAGAATTCTCACGGGCTTCCTGCCACTAGGGAGAGGAGCGTGATCCACCCTGTCTATTTATTTAGAACATCGCTGTCATATTGTCTGTAAGAACCAAAACGCCTTTGCCCTGCAGGTGGTTCTGGAATGTGCTGCGGACAAGCCACTCCTCTCTGAGCTCTCTGACATTGATATGCAGGAAGATCTTCACCTGCCACCAATGACATTGGGTCCGGAAGTTCCCCACATGATCCCTCCAGCCCAGCGCCAAGGCATCAGTAACTAGAGAAAGTGAAGTGTGTCGTCTCGAGAATGGGACCCCTGGACAACTGACCTTGGGCACTTCCACCAAAAGATGGTATTGGTTACTGAGGGAGGAAGTGTGATCACCATGTCTAAGTGGTCCCTGTCTTCTCCGTACACTGACACTAACCAGGACTGCAACGGGCTGAGCCTCAATCTTGCATATTGCATGATGTGGGTGCATGTGGCCATATGCCAAAGATGCGTAGAATATAGAAAGAATAGTTAATGGGTTTTGTGCTTTAAGATAGAATAGTAAAGTATATAGCTTGGGAAAAGGGCTGGAAGGACCTGATAAGGGCTGTCCGGGCGCTAGCACAGCACAAATAGAGGGCAAACATAAAAACAAAAGCTGACCAGAGCTGACCACACCCAGCTAAATAACACTTGAAAGTGCCTACAAGTCAGGATGCCTCAGCAGAAATGCTCACTGATCATGATACTGACCCAAAAGTGACACTGTTCACTGATTGGTTAAGCTGACCGTAAAAGTGACACTGTTCACTAATTGGTTACATACTGATAGCAAAAGTGACACTGTTCACTGGTTGGTTACATACTGATCAAGCTGATTAGTTTGGTGATCAGCCTGAGGGTATTTAAACCCCCAGAAATCAGTGGCACTTCAGACTGTAGCCCGCTGGGATCCTCGGTAGCTAGACTGAGCCCTTCTATGAATCAGCAGCATCCAAGGGATGGCTAACACTTATCAGAGTCGACTAGGCCTAAGGGGCTTAGGGAAAGAAGCGCTTTTGGAAACGTATGAAAGTGACACTTGCTTTAAGATAACAAAAGAACATCTGTCTGTTTATCTTTCTGTGAAAAGTAACTAGGGTTTTACAAACAACCATCTGTTTGTAAATAACTGAGAGTTTACAAGCGAATATCTGTCTGTAAACATAAAATGACCAATAATAGAATTGTGTATTATGAGAAATGATTGCATGCATAGAAAAATATTAGGCCTTTGTATCTTTCTTTGGTTTCATGTTTGTATTGTTTACATTTATGCTCTTCACTTCATTTAATGACTAAATAAATGAGCCATTTTTCTTGAGTTAAAGCCCTATTTGTATTCTTGTTCGGTCATCCCCGCCCCTCGGCTGAGGCAACTCTTCTGCTTCCAGAGACCCACACTCCTAAAGCTAAGGCCTTTCAGGCCGCTCTGAGTCCACGAGGCATTTCACACAATGTGTTTTGTAGTGGTAGGATGGTTTCTGTGATCTTCTATGTTGGTGACCCTGGCCTGGTACTAGATCTTTGGAAGGAAAGCCCTTGCCTGGACTGAATTGAGGACTGCCCCTCTGAAACCTATTTGAACAAGTGAGAGAGTTAACTTCTGCACAAATATGAGCAGGCCTAACTTTTCAAAGCTTCTCTGTATCTAGCTCACTTTGGACTCCATCTATACCCTGATGTGGCCCTCGATCAGCCAATTGTCGAGGTGAGGGTAAACCCGGACCCTTTCTTTCCTCAGTAATGACACAACGACTGCCATTCACTTGGCAAATATGTCAGGGACTGCTGATAGGCCAAAGGAGAGGGCAGTAAACTAGTAGTGACCCTGGTTCACTATGAATTGGAGGACTCTTATGTGACTCTGAAGGACTGAGATGTGAAAGTACGCATCCTTCAAGTCGAGAGCAGCATACAGTCACCTGGATGCAGAGAAAGGATAACAGAGGCCAAGGAGACCATGCAAAACTTCAGTTTCTTTATGAATCAGTTGAGGTTTCACAGGTCCAGGATAGGTCTGAGACAACCCTTGGCTTTCGGGATTAGAAAATAACGGGAGTACAAAGCCTTGCTCTTTAGCTCCGGAGGAACCTCCTCTTCTGCTCCCAATTTTAGGGGCATTTGCAACTCCTGGATTAGTAGGTGGTCATGAGAAGGTTCCCTGAAGAGGGATGGAGAAGAAGGGTGGGAATGAGGGAAACAACTGAATTGTAGGGAATATCCCAGTTCTATCGTGATTAACACCCTACCATCTGAAGGAATATGGGTCAACCCCGATAGAAGTTGGATAACTGGTCCAAGAAACACAGAGGGATTAGATCTAGATAGTGTTCTGGTGTGCCATCCTCAGTCATACCCACAAAAGGTCTGATTTCACCCGCATGATTGTCTCATGGACCCAGGCCCAGGAGTTGACGAAGGACGAGGCCTTCTCCTAGGGCTTGTCTTCACTTACCTCTGAGATTCGGCAGAAGTCAACTGGAGTTACTCAAACTACGCAAAAACTTGCGTAACTCCCGTCGACTTCTGTGCTTTTGTTCTGCGCACTGTCTTCACTGCACTGTGCCAACGGGAACTGCCTTCCCATCGATGCAGCACTACACCACTTGAGAAGGTGGTCTTAATATGTAAATTTCTGGATAGACTGAGCGGGTCTTCACTGACCGCTCAGTCGATCCAGACAAGTCGATCTGACGGCAGCGAATTTGCCGCCGTCAGTGAAGACATAGCCTTATAGATCCTGCCACAACTCCTAGTAGAGTTTTGCCTCAT
Source organism: Emydura macquarii macquarii (assembly GCF_026122565.2). NCBI lineage: Eukaryota > Metazoa > Chordata > Testudines > Chelidae > Emydura > Emydura macquarii. Next base: position 95,813 of record NW_027130928.1, read on the forward strand.
TTGAGACTGGTAGAAGTGAGGTAAGGTTCATGGTCTTTTATCGCTATTGACTTTTATCCTATTGAATTGTTTTGCAAAACAAATCTAAAAGTGTGTAAGGCAACTTAACTTCAAATAGAATAACCTTCCTTTCCTTTTGTAAAATAGCTGGGTAGTGTTACGGAGCACTGTTAAACACATCATTTTCCATCCAAGAGGTGGCTCCATTTACATGGCAGGTGACTTCTGTATACTTTTTGTAAATCAAATCTAAAAGATGGTGGAGAACATTATGATCCTTTGAGATCAAAGGCAGGAGTTAAATCGTGTTATTCATTATCACTTTGGATTCCTCCCACGCTGAGTGGTGCTGACATTAGTTAGTGTGGAAAATCTATCCTTGACGCCAAGAGTTTCCGAGGATCTCAAGGCGCTTCTCAAACATGAACTAATCAATCTGCACCACATCCCAGAGAAGCTGAGTCAGAACTGTGGAAGTGTTTTACCTAAGTTCCCCCAGTGAATCCGTGGCAGAGCCACAAATAAAAAACAGAACTCCTGACTCCCAGGTATTAAACAATAATCATGGTTCGTCCCTCTCGAAGTGTACTTCCTGTCTCGTCATCTGCAGTATCTTTTGTCCTGTGTTATTTGGCTGTATAGAGATACGGCCAGATTTTCAGATGAACTGGGCATCTCCCATTGGGACTGGCAGGTGTTCATCACCTCAGAAAATTACTGATGGCTGTTTTCTTTTTCCATCTTTGTAAACGATCTGCACAGAAGGGGGTTTACCGAACACTCAAACACAGAAAGCATTAAACATGAAAACATAGGAATTTTCCATCCTGTATCAGAGCATTCACCCATTTCAGCCAGTATCCTGCCTCTCCCAGTGCTCAGCGATGAATACTGCAGAGGAGGACCACAAGCTGTTGTCATCTACCAAATTGTACAATACTACGCAATGGAGAGGGAGCGGGATTCCTTCCGGATCACAGCTTCATGCAACTCAAAGGTGTTTGCCACAAATCATTTAAGTTAGCCTACCACTCACCCCACTCACTGCGTAGCTCTATCAGGATATTCAAGGCTGTAATTGCACACCAATGACAGACCGCTCTCTCTGACATGCCACGTCTGCTCTGCCTCTCCTGTAAACATCCATGCTGCTGGTAGGGCATGCCAGGAATAGCAGTTCTACTCAGGGGCTGCACGGTCCCAGCCGCAGGTCCCTACTAGAGACAAACAACAAACAGAGCCAGCATTGCTTTCCCTCCCAACAAGGGATCCACAGCTACTCCTCACAGTCCCCTGTCCTCGTCTCCTGCTCTAGATGGCAGATAATTTACATGGGAGAGTAACCCCAGCAATGCACTGAACATGGGAAAAACTTAGGTTGGAAGTACACCTTTAATGGCTGTCAGGGAATGCACATGGTGAGAGTCCAGCTAATTCTGTCCTTCATTGTTTTATTCTGCCCTGGCAGATGGAACAATTGATAAAGAGAGACTTTTTGCAGAGACTCACAAGGGTGACAAGAGTTCTGAGCTCGGATATTGTTGCTGCACCCCTGTTTCAAAGTGTAGAATGGCTTTTCCATAAATTCCACTATTATTTCTCTGTGACAATACCTAAGTTGGATGCAGAATAGCAGCAATTCTTCTTCATATCCTCACTTAAGTCACAATTATGGCCTGTCCCCACTTTGATCTCTTTTAGTTATTAACACAGGCATATTGTATCTTTCTCTTCCTGCTTACACTTTAATTCCAATCTGTAATGATCTTTCCATGGGTTTCAGAGTTCTTTTAAAGTTGTATTGATCTCTCTAAACATTAAACGGCCCATGCTCTGATTTGACCGTTTACTCCTCCTTCCTCCAATAGCATTATTCATCTGCTCCTTTGGACTCATCCTGGGTATTGTTGTCTTAGCGACTCCCTTTCTTGGCTTTTCTCCTCTATGTTTAATTTCTTTCTGCTCTGTATTTTGCCTCATGGCATCCATGTGATTCCGTCTGGAATTCAGGGCGACCCTGCCCTAGATTTAGTACTGTGAGGGTTTTAACCCCTTCACTCTTCTCCCATATGCCGTATTGCAGGCCTTGATGAATGAAGACAAGCCTAGCCAGGAAACCACTTCTATCTCTTATCCGAGGTCCCCTAAGGTAGGCTGTGACTACATTCAGTGCCTTTCTCTTTGAAGTTTTATTGCTAAACCTTGAAAGATCTGCACTTTGTGACTTCCTAAACTCACTGCCGTGTTCTCTGGCTCTTCTCAAAATCTGCTTACTTTGCTCAAAGTAGTGTAGTGTTAGTATCATGTCTCTTTGTATTGGGTGGGGGAATATAACACGCTGAGCTCTACCAATAAGTGTTTTTGAGGCATCTCACATCTTTAGGAAGGTACAGAAGGCATGCTTTAGAAATGGAATGGGTTCATCTTTGTCTCCATGTTAAAGGAGAGCCCTAAGCCACATGTTAATTCTTCTTTCTTGGCTCTCTCTCTTTCTTCTACCTCCTCTGGAAGGTCATTTTTTTCTTTCAAGCAGTTTAATTTTACTCTGTAATAATGTTCCGAATTCCATGCACTGCCTCATGCCTTTTTCTCAGAATATAGGAGGCAAAACAACTTGAAACCCTTCTCAAAGATTCGTTATTTGCCTGTGTTATCACAGTTTTGCCTAATAATGTTACACTTCACTTCTTACAGATCTCAAGGAGTAGAAGTGCCTTTGATAGGCTGTGGTCTTAGAAACGTAGGTGGCTGGTCTCTCTCTTTACGGGTTTAGGGAAATCCTACACTTGAACACACTTATTATGGACTTCCTGTCCACAGTGTCACTAGAATCTGTCTCCATTTTTCTGACTCTGACATGCACTAATTGCACTTTTTTTCTCATGCGGGCGGGGTATGGAAATTGTGAATTTTTTGTCAAGATTAAGATCTTTGTCTGCAGGACTGGATTAACCTATTGTGTGCCCGGTGCCAAACTTATTTATGGGCTCCCATGGGCAACGACTGTAAAAGACAGGAGATCACACAGAAGTTGTCTCTGACACAGCACACAGCGGTACAAGATTTATTTACAAGTTCAAGTTGCCAATGGCGGTATCTTCCACTAAGGTACCAGCAATAGTATCCCTGCAGCAAATAGAATACACATAAATGTACATAAAATAAATAAATAGAGCAGTAGCCATGTGCAGTGGTTGTCTTTTATTTACAATGATGAAAATGTCTTCAGATTTTTTGGCATCTCTTTGCTACAGCAAATGTTTCAATTAAACTGGAGAAGTCTACGGAGTGTGGCAGCTGTGACTGAATTGGTAACAGAGTAAGACTAAGTCTTTCTTGAATCACTGTAGCACCTGAAGCACTTTTTGTCCTTTTTAAATGTGAAAAAGACCATTCACCACTGCAGTGTGGGACTGGGAATGCCAGGTTAATGCTTTGGACGATGTTGCCACTTTAACTGAAAGTTAGATGTAGTAGTTAAAGATGTTTCAGATTCATGGCATTTGTGATGGGGTGAACTATGTTTGGAGGCCTTGCTTCACCCTGCCCCAAGATAGAGGAGAAGAGAAGTCCTCCAGGCAGCATAGAATGACGGCAGAGGAGCAGCCAATCAGGGACCAGAAGGGCCATGCTCGTAGAAAAGCAAGCAGTAGAGACAGAGCCTTCCTTCAGTTGCTGTCTGGAACTCGAAGAAGGAGGACCTGATGCCTGGCTGGCTAGAAGATCACCAACTCTGGAGACAGCTCACTTCAGACAGAACTGAGGGCAAGGAAGGCTGCCAAAGACCGGGTGCCTGACTGGGTAGAAGAGTGGCAGGACCATGGACATGTCAGTGCGAGCACGCTGAGCCCAGGGGACTGAACCCAGAATCTATCCAGACCAGGTGAGGGTACCGTGATGGGCCGTGCAGCTCTGATTGCAGACTAAGCCCAGGGAAGGCTCCTGAAAGGAGACAAACTAACTGAGAGAACCGAGATGGGCCCCTGTTGGGTTGTCAATGAAGGCAGTGCCCCCAAGAAGGAAGCCTTAGTGCTATGGCCCCATAGCAGGATCGTGAAAAGAGCTAGAGTCTGTGTAACCTGGAAGGGGGACAGCGCGTATGGCTCGACCAGAGGGTCAAGTTACCAATGAGCCGCCAAGAGAACCATCGGCCGGGCGGGCCTGTGAGAGGGGGGTGCCACCCATTTTAAGACCAAAGAAAGGCTAGGAGTCAGTAGGGGTACAGCTCCTCATCACTTGCAGTGCAGCGTTCAGCGTATTTGGCTGAATGATGGTGAGTAGATCAGCAGCTCCCTGTGAGCGATAAAAGCGATTAGAAAGCTGTGCATTTATTCTGTCGAGACGCCTGCAAAACATGTTCACGTAGGAAGAAATCTTTCTGAGTCGGCAAGTCTTTCACCTTGTGACGGCCCTCGCTCGGGGTCTGTTGGCAGGGAAGTGCCGCCTAGTAGCCAAGGCTTAGGCTGTGACGTGCAGGGGGGCTGATGGCAAGGGACACCAAATCCTCTCCCTGCTACTGTGGGAAACTTTCCTGGCTCACACACTACCCCTGGGGGAGCTGGCTAAAAAAGGGATCTGAGTCCTTGCTCCCAACTCCCCTTATCCAGAGGCCGTCCTGACCTCGAGGGCTCCCCTCCCACTCTCCTGTCTTCCAGGGTCCCTGTAACACTGAGGTTTGGCCCAGGATCCCTGGGGGGCTTGATCCACAAACTTGTCATGGTCACTTAGGACAGGGGTAGGGTGGCTCTCTCCTCACCGGCCATGTCCCTGATCCGCTGATCACTACATTAAATTCAAACCTGATACAACTTGTTAAACAGCAACTATAAGAAAAATAAGGAAAAAAAAGGGGAAGATTAAAGGAAACAAGGATCCCTGCCCTGTGGGGACTGGGACCCCCAACCAACAGTCTCTGGGATTTAAAAAACTTCACAGTCTGTCCCTTACATTTCCCCCGCCTGCTCCCATGCCCTGGCTGTGCTGCGTTGATGCCATGTGTAAGACGCCTGCTCTGGCAGTGGCCACACACACTCAGGCTCCAGCTGGGTCACTGTACGTGTGATAAAAAAGTTCAACCTTGTAGTTTCTTCCTTTGTCTTTGACTGCCTGAAAGTGCAGCGTCAGTTCGTCAAACTGAGCAAGAACCCTGCTCACACAGGGACTGATGGAAAGCCACTTTAATGTCAGAAAGCTGCAGTATCATGAGTGGCTTCTTCTCCCCGGAATCGGCCCCCATTGGGGTCACATCTCGCCCCACCGCCCACTCAAGACCAGCCAACAAGGCCTTCTTGTCTGGCAAGATCTCCCTGTGCTGGGCCCTGTGCCCAGGGCCCCACCTTGCTGCACTGCCCCCAGCTCCACTCAGGCGGCTGCTCTATCATTAGCTCTGCCCTACACATAGCTGCCAGATTTCTACTGTGTCCATGGCTCAAAGTCCCTTAAAAACTAGCAGCAAAGTAGCCGAAGCTAGGTATTGAAACAAAGCTTTTGTTATGAACACATTGGTCTCTACATCAAATAACAAAGGAAAGCTTTCAATAGACACGCAGCTTTTTGTATTTAATCCAAGCTGTGCTACAAGCCCCAGAAGGCGTTGCTCCACATTAGCAACAAAGCTATGAGCAGACAATCGAATTCAAAATCAGAACCTCAGTCCTGGCATTTGTACCCCCCCAGAAAGTTGGCAGATGTTTCAAACTAAAAATGGTGAATGACGACAGCCTGGCCACTCCAGAGCGACGCTTGTGGATTTTCCCAACTCTCCTGAATTCAGGACCTGCCCCTCCAGCCAGATTGCTTTAAACTCCCACTCCTTCCTGTGCAGTAATGTCCTTCAAATAATGTCCTCCACCAGCATGGGAGCAAATGGAGAAAACTCTAATATGTTTCCCATCTCTTCTAGACTTCCATTTGATGGGAACCAGGGGCAATGGATTTGCAGAGGCTCTTAGTATCTCCCTTCAAGGTGTAAGTAGGGTGCTGGAAGCCAGGGTGAGACCATGATACTTGTAGGCTGGTTACTGGTGCAAGGCTGTGAGCCATAGCAGCACAGTGTTAAGGCCCCCAAGGTTACAAGGCAGGTAGTGACAGACCCATTCACTGGTCTAGGGGATGCCCAAAATGTAACAGATTGTGCCACTCTACAGCATCTAAGCAGGGTGCTGTCTGGGGAACACTGAATCCTCTTGAAGACAGCGGGCACATGGAAAAATCTTCAGAGATGACAGACAACATGCATTAAGAAAAAGAATGTGACTAGTATAGATGTGGAAAGCCTGAGGTTGCATCTTTGTTTATTTTCTGTGTAACTTATCTATGTTTGCTTTTCCTCACTATTTCATCAGATCCTTTTCTGCCAAATTGCTGCTTAGCCAGCGGTCCCTAGTCTGACTTTGGCGGGGACAAACCAGAGGGGAAAACTCCAAGTGTCTGCTAGTTGAGAATTCAGAGAGTCAGATTTGGGGAGACTCAGGACTAAAATACATTGTTGGGTCCTTGTGGATGGCAGAGCTGGGGACATTGTGATGGCAGAGAGGGGCAAAAGAGTCAAAGATGGAGGAGAGTGAGGAACGATGAGAATCAACAACCATACTGATGGAAAATAGGTCCGAGAGCATATGGGAAACTATCAGCGCTGGTGGTCTGGAAGTCACAGAAAGGCTGAGTGACAGGGAATTTGGTGCTGTGGGAAGAAGGGTGATTCTGAAAGAGAGATGGTTAGGGAGATGGAACTTAGCAATGGAGAGAGCAGTGCTTGGTGATGGAGTGATGAGACATTAGGTGTGAGAACTTCTGAAACTGGGAAATTCCTCAAGGCTGAGTTCAACAAAATTGGGAAAGAGCACCCTTGATTAACAAGGAGAAATCATTTTCCCCTCCTGTCACTCAGGTTTAAAGATAGTGGCACCAGGTGATCACATTCTGCAGGTGTATTTTCCCACTTTGTCACGAAGCTCTTTAGTTTTGACACCATAAATGATAGGATTGGGCATGGGGGACACAAGGACATAGAGGTTGGCCAAGAGGATGTGAACGTGGGCAGCGATGCCCTGACCGAACCTGTGTGTCAGGTTGGAGAACAGGTAGGGAGTATAAGACATCAGCATCACACATATGTGGGCTGTGCAGGTGTTGAAGGCTTTCCGGTAGGCTTTCTTTGAGGAGATTCTGAGGATGGCCCTGATGATCAGCCCGTAGGTTAGGCCAATGAGTGTCAGGTCTAACCCGATGGTCATTAATACTACCACCAGTCCGTAGGTCCGATTTACTCTGGTGTCCCCACACAATAACTTCACCACAGCCATGTGCTCGCAGTAAGTATGGAGGATAACATGGTTGGCGCAGAATGGCAGCCTCTGCAGTAGCAGGGGCACTGGCAGAACCAAGAGAACAGCTCGTATCAAACCCACTAGCCCTAGCTTAGCGATTTGTGCATTGGTGAGGATGGTGTCGTATCTTAGAGGGTCACATATGGCGACGTAGCGATCAAAGCCCATTGTCACGAGGACGGCTGAGTGCATAGTAACAAAAATGTAAATGAAGAACATCTGGGTGAGGCAGCCATCCACAGTGATGTCTTTGAAACCGAACCAAAATATGCACAGTGCCTTCGGCACGACACAAGTAGACATGCCGATGTCTGTGAGCGCCAGCATGCAGAGCAGCAGGAACATGGGCTTGTGCAGGGTCTGCTCTTTGCTGACAACAAACAGAACCGTGAAATTTCCCAACAGGCTGATGATGTAGAATGTAGATAAAGGGATGGAAATCCAGATGTGGGCAGCTTCCATCCCCGGGATGCCATTTAGGATGAATGTTGGTGGGCTCGAGGAGGTCAGGTTGAAAGCTGACATGAGGTGGTCGAGTCGCCGATCAGGCTCAGAAATACTCAGATGCCTGTGAAGGGAGAGAAGCCCAGTGAGGGGCTGCACACATGATATGAAATAACATGGTAAATATTTTATAGTTCCAACAATCTAGAAAGGGGGTGAGCAGTGAATTGACTACATTATTCCCCTGAAGTCGGCACTGGTGAGGCAATATTTGAAGTATTGTGTCCAGTTTTGAGCCCCCCATTATAGGAAGGAAGTGGAGAAATTTGACAGAGTCCAGTGGAGAACAACAAAAATTATAAGGGAGCTGGGACACGTGACTTATAAGGAGCAGCTGAGGGAGCTAAGCTTGTTTAGTCTGCAGAAGAGAATGACGAGGGGGGATTTGATAGCAGCCTTCAACTACCTGAAGGGGGTTCGAGGAAGGATGTATCTAGGCTGTTCTCAATGGTGGCAGATGACAGAACTAGGAGCAATGGTCTCAAGTTGCAGTGGTGGAGGTCTAGGTTGGAGATGAGGAAAATCTTTTTCACTAGGAGGGTTGCGAAGCACTGGAATGGATTACCTAGGGAGGTGACATTTTTAAGCTGAAGCATGACAAAATCCTGGCTGGGATAATTTATTTGGGGTTGTTCTTCCTTTGCATTAGATGACCTCCTGCAGTACCTTCAAACCTAATCTTCTATGATTTCCACATGGCACCAAATTAGCTAGGCCATAGTCCACTCCAGAGATGTTCTCACAGTTAAATTCTCACAATTAAGTTCTCACAATTAAATTGAAACATGGCAAAGCCAAAATTTATTATAAAAATAATAATTTGTTCACTCAGTTCATAATTAGACAGAGAAACTCATTGCCAGAAGATGAAGTTGAGGCCAGGCATAAAGAAGAATCAGAAGGGTTTTTTGGACATTTGCATGGATAATAAGAATCTTCCTTTACAATAGTTACAGCTAAATAAATATCTTGGAAAGCCTATACACCTGCATGTTTTAGGGCACAAGAGAGTCTCTGGCTGTTGGGCATTACGATGACACCCTCATTATGGTCGGTTTATCCTCCCAACGCATTCTTCGGCAACCCCTGGGTTGTGGCTGTCAGAGAGAGGACATTTGATTAGATGAATTATAGATGTGATCTACAATGCAATTCCTCTTTTGGAAATGAGATAAGTTTGCCCCATGGAAATACACATTATCATACCAGGCTGGGATTTTGTGCTGTGTTACTTTCCTTATTTCTTTTGGTTAAACACTTTCTTGAACGCATCCAGCTTTTTCTGAGACATAACAAGTACAATGGTTTCATTATACTGCCTTGTTAACTGACAAGGGTAAGCAGAAACACTCGTCGGCAACCCAGCTGCTTACCCTACTTATGTTCGACTACTGATAATGTTTGTATTTGTTAGAAAAAATTGGGGGATCGTAAAGAATGAATAGGATGGGTCACTGATTCACAGTGATCTGGACTAGTGGGTAAACTGGGTTGAAGCAAACAATGTGTGTTCTAATATAGCTATGTAGAGAACAAAAAAAAGGTAGGTGATACTTACAGAATCGGGGACTCTATTGCCAGAAGCAGAGACTCAACATGAATTGGGTGATGTGAAGGGGGAATTAGCTGAACATGAGCTCCCTGTGTGACCCTGTGGCCAAAAGAGTTAACGCGATCTTAGCATGATAAACAGGGGAATCTCAAGTAGAAGGAAAGAAGTTATTTTACCTCTTTCTTTGGCACTGGTGCAACTGCTGCTGGAATAATGTGCCCAGTTGTGGAGCCCACAATTAAGGTTGGATGTTGATACACTGAGGAGGATTCCGAGAAGACCCACAAGAATGTTTAAAGATTAGAATTCCTGCCTTACAGGGATAGTCTCAAAGAGCTCAATCTATTTAGTGTAAGAGAGATGTTAGGAGGTGACGATAACAATCTACAAATACCCACACAGGGAACAAATATTGAATAATGGGATTTTTAGGCTAGCATAGAAAGGTCTAACACCATCCCATGCCTGGAAGTTGAAGTTAGACAAATGCTGACTATAAATAAGGTGTTCACTTTTTAAACAGAGAGAGTAATTAACCATTGCAGCAATTTACCAAGGGTCATGGCAGTTTCTCTATCACTGAGAATTTCTAAAGCAAGTTTGAATGTTTCTGTATGAGCTCTGCTCTAGGAATTTCTTGGGGGAAGGTCTCTGGCCTGTGTGATACAGGAGATCAGACTAGATTTTTAGAGTGGTCCCTTCTGGCCTGGGGCTCTGTGAACACGTCTCTGCAGCACATACAGGAGTCAGCTGGAGGCATTTTTCCTCCGAGCTGGTGCCTGAGCCTCACTGAAAGCATTTTTTTTTAACTCATGACAGTGCTGAATTTATCTCCATAGAGAAAAAGTCTAATGTGACTTTGAAGCTTTAAAAACGACACTCTAGGTGTGTTCTGCACAGGTGTGAGGCTTCCCGTGAGAGATGGCATGGATGAAAGTTTCAGACGAGAAAAATGCTCACGTGACCCTATAAAGTCTGCACCCTGAGGAATGCATGTACAACTGTTCCATTAATGGCAAACAGAGCTGGCTAACAAATGATCCCAGAGAGTGCCGGGTGCACCGTCTGTGTCCCAGTGGCTCACTGTGTCAGCCAGTGGTCAAGGGCTCCTGCACATGGCAGCTGTATTTACCTAGGCACTGCCATGACCCAGAACTGCCAGCTCTTGTTATATACTGTGCACACTTCGCAACTTGGTTGTTGTTCTTGTGTATCAGATCCCGAAGCCCCACGCAGTGTGTATGTGGGAGCAACAAGAGCAGCAACACAGTTGCCTTGGCATCTGCTATTCAGGGTGTGACATTCTTTACTGGAGAAAGACCATCACTTTTGTCCCCCTAGGAAAAAGATCAGGTGTGACAGGGGCACCACACCCTGCAGAGGAAGAGTTGTGAGGATCTTGGGGCGGCTCAGAGACTGTGGGAGCCACTGGTGACTGGGAAACCTGGAGAAGATGCTGACGTCCAGCATAATGTTGGAATAGGAGCAGCCTGGGATGGGGCTGCCATATCTGATGGGAGACGGAACCAGCTGAGGAGCAAAGATCAATGGTTCTTTCCACTGGGGAAATGCCCGAAGTTGCATAATTAACATTCATCAACCATTTTAAAAAAAATCTAAATAAAAATGAGTAAAGGTTGTGACACCCAGGCTGAAATTCTCTGGCTCGCCCATGGAAAGAGGTCCTGAGACCTGCCCAGACACACTCGGGGACAGGAAAGCTTCCAGCACTGCCCTGGGATCAACAATCAGAAGAAAAACTGAATTTCAGCACTGTTGCCCACCTGTCTGTGCTCCCCACTCCCTGTCCCCAGTGCTGCCACACGGTGATCCCACTCACCCAGGACCTACACAAGGTGCCGGAAACACCACACAGTGACAGCTCGTACAAATATCTACACAGCCTGGGTTAAACTCTGTGTCTGGCTGCACCAGGGAAAAGGGGATGGAGGAGGAGCAGCCTGCCCAGCCTGTCCGTGGGTGAAGGGAACCCCAGCAGCAGCTCAGCGTGTGCAGGGAAGAGGAGAGAGACAGACCCGAGGGGAGGGCAGAGAGGACGTGGAGACTAAAAGGAGCCAGCGCGAGTAACTCTTCCTCAGAATGACACAAAGCTTTAGCATATTCCTGCCAGTCAGAAACCCAGACACAACTTCCTGATGTTGCTTTTCCATGCTGGCAATTACTGAAATTGTCAAGAAAATGTTATGGGATTGGTCACAGGAGGGCTAGAGTGAGGAAGGTGTCAGAGACAATCTACTAGAGCGTGTCCACTTTACAGACACCCATGTGGTCCCGGAGATTGCAGGAGGGTTAGTTACACCTCTTTGGTGTGTGAATTAGGCAGGATGTCCATTCCCTATTTTGCCCTCTTTCAGGACTCTGCGCCACTGTGATCTGGATACTGCATGTCCCGCCCCCCACACACACTGTATGTGCCCGTGTATCCCCCAGTCAGATGTCCTACACTGACTGGCTTCCTCTAAGTTGAAAACATGCTTTTATTTTTACTGCATTTTGGTGCTTCTCGTCCTCTACAGAACCAGAGATGCAGGGGAACAGAGAGAGCAGCCCCCAGCCGAAAGAAATTGTCACCCTAATTGTTTTGAACCTCTAAACTGAGTTTAAGATTTCAGCTACTCTCCTGTCAGTTCTTCTCTGGTCCAGATGAGCTCACTCATCCTTAGAGGCCACAGGATGACTCCAGTTGGAGTCACTGGAAGCTCATGGCCGGAGAAAATCAGTCCTTTTGTTGAAGTCCCTAAATGTGCATTTGCGGTGAAATCCTGCCCTAATGGGAGTTTTGACATTGATCTGAATGGGACCAAGATTTCACCCTTAGTGTGGGACTTTAGGCTCCCTGCTGTGAAAATCATGGTTTCAGGTCCTGCAGCAGCGAGAGCTATTCTGTTAAGGTGCTGAAAGAGTCTGAAGTTTATGTGACATCCTGAGACCAAGCATGAAAGATGGGGATTTCAAAACACAGGGGTCCTGATTTTGCTCTCAGTGATGCCAGTGTCAATCTGGAGTGAGCCACTGAAGGCAGAATGTGAGAGCAGAATCTAGCCAGTCTGTAAAACCCTGTGTGATCCATTCGCGTTCTGAAATCTCAGGTATCACATATACCCATTGAGGAGATTATGGCTACACTTCTTAACCTGGCAGTAAAGTTGCTGAATAGGAAAATTTGAGTGAACAAGAGAAAAAAAACAAACAGACCAAAAAAAGGGAGAAACAGAGACAGACAGAAGGACACAGTAACAGTCAAGGAACTGGTTTTAACAACAAATATTTGTCTAAACTATTTACAATAAATCCTTAATCTCTATCCTGGAGAATTCCTGTCCTGATTGTTCTTGACTTGAACCCTTCCCGAGCCCTTAGCACAAACTTTACTGCAGAAACAGGCAACTCACCGAAATCTAGTGCTGCAGAGAGGAAATCTTCTTACTGTGACCTGAGAATCAGTGTACGAATCTCACATCTGACACTTGCAATGCTGCACAAGGACATTTATGATTCCCCCATACAGTCCCTGCAGACTCTGACGTTGGCCAGGACTCAGGGACAATTCCTCGGACTCTGTGAGCAGCGGGAAGTGCAGAAAACAGACCCTTGAGAATTTCAACCTAAGAGCCTCTCCTGGGAGAGAAGAAATGATTCACTGATAACACAGGCTCAGATTGTCATGCCAAACTGATTATTGAAGACTTGCTAGAGTTGTCTGCACTACTAAAAGCCCAGAGAAAAAAGAAGAACCAAGGGTTGGACGTGCTCATTTATCTATCAGCATTTCTGTGCTGCTGCTCGTTGTCATAGAATCTGAGCATCTGCTGCTACTCCCGGCTGATGAACCCTGTGCTGACTCCCTGAGACCGTGACGTGCACGTGGACAGGCTCTTGTGCATTCTTGTTTCAAACGTAGGATTTCCACACTGGGTAACAGTCCCTCCCATCTGATAACCTCTCTGACAGAGGGCAGCACAGATTGCCCCAGCTTAGCCATAAACTCCTCAGGGTGCAATATCCTGCCGTGGGGAAGTGCAGCTTCCTGAGCCCTGTTCAGTGATCAGCACCTGCCCTGAAGCCCGAGGATTGACATCCTTTGTCTCTTTATCCCAGCTACAGTAACTGCACAGGCTGTCATTGGGGTAGGGAGGATGCAGGGAGATGTTCAGATGCGAGTGAGGTGCCCATTGTCCATCCACATTCAATGGGACTCTGCTGCTCACTGCCCTTGTGCCTTTGACAACCTCCCCCTGGGGTCTAGTGGATCATACGCTGGTCTGGAACTCAGGAGATCTGGTCAATTCCTAGCTTGGTCACAGAGGCCCTATGTGACCTTGGACGTGTCATCTCATAATCTATCTGGGCCTCAGTTTCCCCTCTGTAAAATAGAGAAAGCACTTCCCTTTCTCAGAGGTTGTGAGGATAAAAAAACCCTTTAATTGTTGGGCACCCATATGGGGACCAACAGTGAGGAGAGGCATATGAGAACTTAGCGGTACAGCCGTGCTTCTTTATCTCCACCTATTTCCTTTATCTTATTTCCGGACTTCACCCCACTGTGATCTGGATACTGCACAACCTTCCCCACACACTGTGCATTCCTCCCCCAGTCAGTTCAGGAACAGTTCTGCGCCCCTATTCTCCCCCTCCAAAACTCCTGCTAAATCCCCAATCCAATCTTGTAGGAACTTTATTTGCTCTACAGCTTTGAAAGTCTCCTTGTATTGTTTTCATTGGCTTCTCAGCATTCGTGCTCCCATTTTCAACTGTTCATAGAATACGGCTGTCATCCAGCCCACTGAAAAAATGGTTCCTAACCTTTCGTAACTGTTGTTCTTCAAAAGGCGTGGCTCATGTCCATTCAAATGTAGGTGCAAGCTACACACAGCATGGGTGGAAGGTTTTTCCCTTAGTGGTATCCATTGGGTAAATTCTAGTGCTCACTGAAGTTGCACACTCATGACAATGGTACATGGGACCCTACCGACCGTCCGCCTGCTCATATCCTTCTTGCCAGCTAACTCCAACATAGAAGCAGTCAGGGGTGTGGGTGTCTTCGAATGGACATGAGCAACACAACGCAAAGAACAACTGTTAAGAAAGTAGAGAAGAGAGCACATCTCCCTGGGGCTAAAATGGGGGCCCTATGAGCCTTAACAATCCTAGAGTGAGAGCCCAGACTAGGATCAGCTGGTACATTTGAGGGTACAGCCTGTCCAGGCCCTAGAAAAAAAGGCTGGCAATTGAGTTGATGAAGACAGATCAGCAGCCGATCCACAAATGGAATGCCGAATCACAGCCAGGTGGACGCTCATCGATGACACCGATAGGCTCTGCTATTTAAGTGTAGTAAGCAGTCCAGGATGAATGGTGTGGATGACTGCAGGGATAAAACGCCTTAATGCACAGGCTTGATCGAGAACCTATTCCACTTTTCCAGGTACATCACTCTACTGGATGGTTTTCTACTCCGTAGAAGGATGTCTCTTGTGGGTCCAGACCCTGTCAACTCTAAGGGGTTCATTCATGGAGCTTCCAGAACTAAAGATCCAGAAGGGTTGAGAGCCAACGTTAATGAGGCCAGACTGGGGTTTTATCACGATCATGGAAGTTCCTTCCCTCCTGACCTTTAGCAGAACTCCGTGTATGAGTGGAGTGGGCAGAAACACACAGAAAAGAAATATGGAGAAGGAATATTCCTGCAACCAAGCCCGGGATAAAGGTTCAGGAAGGAGCAGAACTGCAGACACTTACTAATGTGGCTTGTTTTAAACAAGCCAGGATGGGAAACACCCCATCTTTGGAAGATGTTCTTCACGGTGTCCTGGTGAATGTATCTTTCACGGTTGCATAAGGATCTTCTGAAATTATCTGCTGGCTATCTCTGTGTGCCCGGAAGACAAGAAGTCTCAAGATGGATTGAGGAGGTCACACAGAATTCTCACGGGAGGAGGACTTCCTGCCACTAGGGAGAGGAGCGTGCTCCACCCTGTCTGTTTATTTAGAACATCGCTGTCATATTGTCTGTAAGAACCAAAACGCCTTTGCCCAGCAGGTGGTTCTGGAATGTGTTTCAGGCAAGCCGCTCCTCTCTGAGCTCTCTGACATTGATATACAGGAAGAGCTTCGCCTGGCACCAATGACATTGGGTCCTGAAGCTCCCCACATGAACCCTCCAGCCCAGCACCAAGGCATCAGTAACTAGAGAAAGTGAAGGGTGTCGTCTCGAGAATGGGACCCCTGGACAAACTGACCTTGGGGACTGCCACCAAAAGATGGTATCGGTTACTGAGGGAGGAAGTGTGACCACCATGTCTAAGTGGTCCCTGTCTTCTCCGTAAACTGACACTAGCCAGGACTGCAGCGGGCTGAGCCTCAATCTTGCATATTGCACGACGTGGGTGCATGTGGCCATATGCCAAAGGTGTTTCACACAATGTGTTTTGTAGTGGTAGGATGGTTTCTGTGATCTTCTGTGATGGTGACCCTGGCCTGGTACTAGATCTTTGGAAGGAAAGCTCTGGCTTGGACCGAATTGAGGACTGCCCTTCTGAAACCTATTTGAACAATTGAGGGAGTTAACTTCCGCACAAATATGAGCAGGCCTAACTTTTCAAAGCTTCTCTGTATCTAGCTCACTTTGGACTCCACCTGTCCCCTGATGTGGCCTTCGATCAGCCAATTGTTGAGGTAAGGGTAAACTTGGACCCTTTCTTTCCTCAGAAATGCCACAACGACTGCCATGCACTTGTCGATTATATCAAGGACTGCTGATAGGCCAAAGGGGAGGGCAGTAAACTAGTAGTGACCCTGGTTCACAGTGAATTGGAGGACTCTTATGTGATTCGGAAGGACTGAAATGTGAAACTGTGCATCCTTCAAGTCGAGAGCAGCATACAAGTCACTTGGATGCAGAGAATGGATAATGGAGGCCAAGGAGACCATGCAACACTTCAGCTTCTTCATGAATCTGTTGGGGTTTCGCAGGTCCAGGATGGGTCTGAGGTGGCCCTTGGCTTTTGGAATTAGGAAATAACGGGTGTAGAAAGCCTTGCCTCTTAGCTCCAGAGGAACCTCCTCTACCGCTCCCAATTTATGGGCTTTTGCAACTCCTGGATTAGAAGCTGCTCATGAGAAGGCTCCCTGAAGAGGGATGGAGAAGGAGGGTAGGAAGGAGGGACCGAAATGAATTGTAGGTAATATTCCAGTCCTATTGCGATTAACACCCTAGTGTCTGAAGTAATATGGGCCGACCCCTGATAGAAGTTGGATAACTGGTCCAAAAAACACAGGGGGATTAGATCCAGATTCTGTTACATTGTGCCATTCTCAGTCTCACCTACTAAAGTTCTGATTTCACCTGCATGATTGTCTCACGAACCCAGGCCTGCGAGTTGAGGAAAGATGAGCCCTTCTCTTATAGCTCCTGCCACATCTACTAGTAGATTTTTTACTCAGTTGAGACTGGTAAAAGCGAGTCAAGGTTCGTGATCTTTTATCACTATTGACTTTGATTCTATTGAATTGTTTTGTAAAACAAATCTAAATGTGTGTAAGGCAGCTTAACTTCAAACACAGTATACTTCCTTTCCTGTTGTAAAATTACAGTCTAGTGTTAGGGGCACTGTTAAACACATCATTTTCCATCCAAGAGGTGGCTCTATTTAAGTGTCAGGTGACTTCTGTATACCTTTTGTAAATCAAATCTAAAAGATGGTGAAGAACATTATGATCCTTTGAGATCAAAGGCAGGAGTTAAATCATGTCATTCATTATCACTTTGGATTCCTCCCATGCTGAGTGATGCTGACATCAGTTAGTGTGGAAAATCCATCCTTGATGCCAAGAGTTCTGAGGATCTCAAAGCGCTTCTCAAACATGAACTCATCAATCTGCACCACATCCCAGAGAAGCTGAGTCAAAAATGTAGAAATGCTTTACCTCAGTTCCCCCAGTGAATGTGAATCTGTGGCAAAGCCAGTAATAGAAACCAGAACTCCTGACTCCCAGGCTTTAAACTCTAATGATGGTTTGTCCCTGTTGAAGTGTATTTCCTGTCTCGTCATCTGCAGTATCTTTTCATCCTGTGTAATTTGGCCATAAAGAGATATGGCCCGATTTTCAAAGGAATTGAGCATCCTTTATTCCTGAACCCATCTCCTGCTCAATATATACCCTGAAGCATGCCAATAGTTCACCCTTCTAAGCTGATCCTACCTACATTAAGTACGGGTGTGCATATTCATAGAACTGTCTCATCCTTTTCTGGAATTACCTCAAAGAAATTTCATAGCCCCCTGCACAGACATTTGAGACAGGATGCACAGAAGACGTTGAAACCCCATATTCACTGCCTTTATCTCTCTCACTTTATCCATATGCTTATTATTTACACTGGCAGCGGAAGCAATTCCAGCAGCTAGCACAGCGACTATGCCCCAAAATCATAGAATCGTAGAATATTAATGTTGGAAACGAATGCAGGAGGTCATCTTGCCCAACCCCCTACTCAAAGCAGGACCAACACCAAATAAATCATCCCAGCCAGGGCTTTGTCAAGCCGCACCTTAAAAACTGCTTGGGATGGAGATTCCATCATCTACTTAAGTAACCCATTCCACTGCCATTTCCACACCCTCCTAGGGAAAAAACATGCAACCTAGACCTCCCCCACAGCAACCTGAGACCATTACTCCTAGTTCTGTCATCTACAATCACTGAAAACAGTTAAGTTCCATCCTCCCTGGAACCCCCTTTCAGGTAGTTAAAGGCTGCTATCAAATCCCCCCTCACTCTTCTCCTCTGCAGACTAAACAAGCTTAGTTCTCTCAGACTCTCGTAAATGATGTGCTCCAGCCCCGTAATCACTTTTGTGGCCTTCTGCTGCACTCTCTCCAATTTGTCCACATCCTTGATGAAGTGAGAGATGTGAAACTGGACACAACACTCCAAATGTGGCCTCACCAATGCCCAATAGAGGGGAATAATCACTTCTCTCGATCTGCTGGTATTGCTCCTACTAATGCAGCCCAATATGCTATTAGCCTTCTTGGCAATAACGGCACACTTTTCCATAAATACTACTATTATTTTTCTGTGACGATACTGAAGTTGGATGCACAATAGCAGCAATTCTTCAAATCCACGCAAAAGTCACAATTATGGCCTGTCCCCACTTTGCTCTCTTTTAGTTATTAACGCAGGCATGGTGTATCTTTCCCTTCCTGCTTTCGCTTTAATTCCAATCTGTAGTGACCTTTATATGGGATTCAGAGTTCTTTTAAGGTTGCACTGAGCTCTCTAAAAATTAAATGGCTCATTCTCTGATTTGACCATTTACCCCACTGTCCTGCAATAGCTTTTGGGGATGGACATTTTAAGAGACACAGACCTTGATATTTTTCTCCATTGTGGAGATATCTGAAAACTTATTATCCATCTGCTCCTTTGGACTCATCCTGGGTATCGTTGTCCTAGCTGTTCTCTTTCTTGGCTTTTTTCCTTTATGTTTAATGTCATGCTGTTCTGTATTTGGCTCATGGCCTCCATGTGATTCCCCCTGGGGTTCAGGGCAACCTTCCCCTAGAGTTTAGTATCATGAGGGTTTTAACCCCTTCACTCTTCTCCCAAATATCATATTGCAGGCCTTGATGAATCAACACGAGCCTAACCAGGAAGCCCCGTCTATATCTTATCCAAGGTCCCCTAAGGTAGGCTGCAACTTCATTTAGCGCCTTTCACTTTGAAATTGTAGTTGCTAAACCTTGAAAGATCTGCACTTTGTGACTTCCTAAACTCACTGCCGTGTTCTCTGGCTCTTCTCAAAATCTGCTTACTTTGCTCAAAGTAGTGTAGTGTTAGTATCATGTCTCTTTGTATTGGGTGGGGGAATATAACACGCTGAGCTCTACCAATAAGTGTTTTTGAGGCATCTCACATCTTTAGGAAGGTACAGAAGGCATGCTTTAGGAATGGAATAGGTTCATCTTTGTCTTCACCTTAAAGGAGAGCCCTAAGCCTCATGTTAATTCTTCTTTCTTGGTTCTCTCTCTCTTCTCCCTTCTCTCCAAGGTAATTTTTTTCTTTCAAGCAGCTTAATTTTACTCTGTAAGAGTGTTCCGAATTCCAGGCACTGCCTCATGCCTTTTTCTCAGAGCTATGGGATGCTGAACAACTTGAAACCCTTCTCAAAGATTCGTTATTGGCCTGAATTATCTGACATATTTACCTAATAATGTTACACTTCTTACAGTTCTCAAGGAGTTGAAGTGTCTTTGAGAGGCTGTGGTCTTAGAAACTTAGGTGGCTGGTCTCTCTCTTTACGGGGCTAGGGAATTCCTACACTTGAACACACTTATAATGGAGTTCCTGTCCACAGTGTCACTAGAATCTCTCTCCATTTTTCCCAGCTCTGACAGGCACTTTTTTCTCCATGCCGGAGGGGTATGGAATTTGTGAAATTTTTGTCAAGATTAAGATCTTTGGCTGCAGGGCTGGATTAACCTATTGTGTGCCCGGTGCAAAGATATCTGTGGGTCCCCATGGGGAACAATTGTAAAGAACTAGGCTGTTCTCGGTGGTGGCAGATGACAGAACAAGGAGCAATGGTCTCAAGTTACAGCGGGGGAGGTCTAGGTTGGACATTAGGAAAAAGTTTTTCACTAGGAGGGTGGTGAAGCACTGGAATGTGTTACCTAGGGAGGTGGTGGAATCTCCATCCTTAGAGGTTTTTAAGCTGAGGCTTGACAAAGCCCTGGCTGGGATGATATAGCTGAGGTTAATCCTGCTTTGAGCAGGGGGTTGGACTAGATGACCTCCTGAGGTCCCTTCTAACTCTAATATTCTATGATTCTATGACAGGAGATCACACAGAAGTTGTCTTTGACACAGCACACAGCTGTGCAAGATTTATTTACAAGTTCAAGTTGCCAATGAAGGTAGCTGCCAGTAAGGTACAAGCAATAGTAGCCCTGCAGCATATAGAATACACATAAATGTACGTAAAATAAATAGAGCAGTAGCCATGTGCAGTGGTTTAGTTTTTAATTACAATAATAGAAATGTCTTCAGATTTTTCGGCATGTCTTTGCTGCACCAAATATTTCAGTTAAACTGGAGAAGTCTACAGAGTGTGCCAGCTGTGACTGAATCGATAACAGAGTACGACTAAGTTTTTCTTGAATAATTGTAGCATCTAAAGAATTTTTTGTCCTTTTTAAATGTGAAAAAGACCATTCACCACTGCAGTGTGAGACTGGAAGTGCCAGGTTAAGACGTAGATCAGTAACGACATTTGGAAAGGCTGTTTCCAAATTATGCATGTTCATTATTTTCAGCACTTGCAGTGGGGTAGGCAGAGCTTCTGATAATGGTTTGGAAGCAATTTGCTTTAAAAGTGAGAACGTCTGTGCCTATTATACAAACATCTCTTCACTGAGGTCACGTGAATAGAATTCAGTTAAGCTTCTGGGAGATTCTAACAGCAGTACTGTCAAGGTCACCTCTTAAAAATAAGAAATGGTTGTTTTATTTCTGAATATGCCTGAAATCTTGTGTTGGATGAGAAGTGAGTTATCTGTAGTGCAGAATGATTCTACTTTGAACTTCAGGCAGAACAACAGCAAGTTTTTAACAATTATCAGCCACATGCTTTGGATGATGTTGCCTCTTTAACTGAAAGTTAGATGTAGAGCTTAAGGATGTTGCAGTTTCATGGTATTTCTGATGGGGTGGACATGGTCCGGAGGCTCTGCCTCACCCTTCCCCAGGATAGAGCAGCAGAGAAGTTCTCCAGGCAGCATAGAATGGTGGCAGTGGAGCAGCCAATCAGAGGCCAGAAGGGCCAGACGCATATAAAAGTAAGCAGCAGAGGCAGAGCCTTCCTTCAGTTGCTGCCTGGAACTCAAATGGAGAGGGCACGATGCCTGGCTGGCTAGAAGATCAGCATAACTGCAGATAGCTCACTGCAGACAGATTTGAGGCCAGGGAAGGCCGCCGAAGACCGGGTGCCTGACTGGTCAGTGTGGGCAAGCTAAGGCAAGGGGACTGAGCCCAAATCTAGCCAGAAGAGGTGAGGGTACTGTGATAGGCCCTGCTGCTCTGGTTGTAGACTGAGGTCAGGAAAGGCTGCTGAAAGGACAAACCAACTGAGAGAAAAGAGATGGGCCCCTGTTGCGCTGTTTATGAAGGGAGTGCCTCCAAGAATGAAGTGTTAGTGCTAAGGCCCCATATCAGGACCATGAAAAGAACTAGAGATTGTGTACCCCGGAAGGAGGGACAGTGTGTGTGGCTCAGCCGGAGGGCTGATTCATCAATGACACGCCAAGAAAACCATTGCCCGGGGAGGGGGTGGGCCCCGTGAGAGGTGGGTGCCACCTATTGTAAGACCTAAGAAAGGCTAGGAGCCAGTAGGGATACAGAACAGATGTAGGGGGCAAGGCAGGATTCACCTCTTGGAGCACAAGTTTAGCACACAAGAAGTGGCACCTCTGTGTGTTGGATCAGTGCCATGGTATCTAGCCAGCCCATCGGGTGTAGTCCACGAGGTCTGAGATTCTGGTGATGTCCGCCAAGACCAACTCCCACCAAGCCTCGGTTATTCCAGTCTCATCATAGTTCCTTGTCTGTACCAGGATTTCTGGTTCCTTCCATTTTTTTGGCAAGCCTCTTGTGTTCATGTACAGACACCTAAGGTAACCAGCCGATTGCCCTACTTTCTCAGTATGAATCAGAAACTGAAATGCCACAGTTTCTAAGAGAGCCCTGCGCGGGACTAGCCCTCCAGCACCCCATGTGGCTGGGGAATCCCACTATCACCCCATGGCGGCGGGGCAATCCAGGTCTCTCGTTTATCCCCTTCACCTAGGTGTGCACAGCCCTTCTGCATGACTCCCAGTTGCCAGGCAACTGGGAATTCTTAAATATAGTGTAACCCCCTTCTATGTCTGGGTTACTTGGGAGCTGGCAACACTCACCAGTGTGCAAGGGCGCTAAGGTTGTTAACAACAAAGGAGATCCTGAGTATCCCAGCGGTGATGTAGGATACGTGGGAATCCTCTATCCACCCCCCTGCTGCAGTCCCTTTACTTTTAAAGGAATTTAAACTTGGCGGTGCCTCCACCTGGCTGGCCCCTGCACACGCTTAATAGAGGGCCTTGGGAGCTTCCAGGACTAAACCTAGTCTGATAATAATAATAATAATAATCTGAGACAGGTCTAACAACAATTGCACTTATGCAAACTAAACATCCAATATACTTAGAGTTAACACAACTTTACTTAACAAATTAAAGAAATATGGTATAACAGACTGAAACTAAACATCACTATTATGTTAAATCCACAGGGCAGCTGAATACATCAATTAATAAAAATAGTATAAAACAAATGAAACTTGTCTAAACTTCCATTTACACTGCCACTGGTTACCCCACCTGCAGAGTGTACACTCCCCAAGAGTTCAGAGCCCTAACCCCTTGCTTGCGTGGGCGCGCTTGAAGATCTGAAGCAGACAGCACTCTGTGGGTTCGGTGTTCAGTTCAGCCCAGTTGTCACACTGGAGGTCTGGAGCTGGCCCAATCAAACGTCTGCAGTCCTGGCCCTGCTTGAAAGGATTCTCCCTCTGCCTCTTCTCAGGCCCAGTGAAAGTCTCTGTGCAGTGCCCCTTCCCTTACACGCCCTGCCCCAAACAACAGGGGGAGGGCACTCACACCACCTTCACTGCAGGCCCACCTCAGGCAGCTCCAGGCTCATTCCCTGCCCTGGCTTGGGCAATGCCACCAACCTCCGAAGCTCCCTGCTCGATCAAGCTCCAGCAGGCTCTCAGTCGCAGCTTTGGGACCCCGGCAGCAGTCAGCAGGCAGCAGCAGTCAGCCAGCAGCTTCCAGCCTCAGCTGCACTCCACCCTAGCACCAAAATGGAGTCCCCCACATGCTATTCCCTGTCCCTCTGGAAGGGGAAGAGTCTCTCCCCTCTTCCCCAAGGCATCATGGGAGTTGTAGTCTCCCAGGCTCTTCCCAACTGTAAACTCCCAATCAAGATCCAAGGCTCCTGAAGTACAGGGTGCCTACAATAGAAACCCACACAGCTTGAGCCTCCCTTTACACTCTTCCACACCTCTCGTAGTTTGGGAACCGCTGGTCTAAACAGATCTGAAGGAAAGCCACTGCCCAGGAGAAGCACAGGAAATGTTTGTTAGAATGATTGGCCAGTTTTCCAACTCCTTCATACAGCTCCTAGTCACTCGCAGTGCAGCGTTCAGCGTATTTGGCTGAATGATGGTGAGTAGATCAGCAGCTGCCTGTGAGCGATGAAAGCAATTGGAAATCTGAGGCCTCTAAAACATGTTCTTGTAGGAAAAAATCTGTGTCGGCAAGTCATTCACCTTGTGATGGCCCTCGCTCGGGGTCTGTTGACAGGGGAGTGCGGCCTAGTAGCCAGGGCTTAGGCTGTGACGTGCAGGGGGCTGTTGGCGAAGGAGCCCAGATCCTCTTCCTGCTATTGTGGGAAACTTTCCTGGCTCACACACCACCCCTGGGGGAGTTGGCTAGAAAAGGGATCTGAGTCCTTGCTCCCACTCCTTTTCCCCAGAGGCCTGCCTGACCTTGAGGACTCCCCTCCCACTCTCCTGTCTCTGGGGTCCCTGTAACACTAAGGATTGGCCCAGGATCCCTGTGAGGCTTGATCCACAAACATGTCATGGTCACTCAGGATAGGGGCTAGAGTGGCTGTCTCCTCACCGGCCACGTCCCTGACCCACTGATGAGTACAGTTCAAGCCTGATACAATTTGTTAAACAGCCACTGTAAGAAAAATAAGGAAAAAAAGGGGAAGGCTAAAGGAAACAAGGATCCCTGCCCTGTGGGGACGGGGACCCCCAACTGACAGTCTCTGGGATTTAAAAAAACTTCACAGTCTGTGCCTTACATGTCCCACACCCGCTCCTATGCCCTGGCTGTGCTGCGTTGATGCCACGTGTAAGACACCTGCTCTAGCAATGGCCACACGCCCTCAGGCTCCAGCCAGGTCACTGTACATGTGATAAAGAAGTTCAACCTTGTAGTTTCTTCCTTTGTCTTTGACTGTCTGAAAGTGCAGCGTCAGTTCGTCAAACTGAGCAAGAACCCTGCTCGCACAGGGACCAATGGAAAGCCACCAAGAGGCAGAAAGCTGCAGTATTGTCAGTGGCTTCTTCTCCCCAGCATCGGCCCCCGTTTGTGTCACATCTCTCCCCTCCCCCACATCCAAGGCCAGCCTACAAGGCCTTCTTGTCTGGCAAGATCTCCCTGTGCTGGGCCTTGCTCTCCCCAGCTTGCTCCTCTGCCCCCAGCTCCACTCAGGCGGCTGCTCTGTCATAAGCTCTGCCCTACGCAGAGTTGCCAGATTTCTACTGTGTCCATGTCTCAAAGTCCCGTAAAACTAGCCCCAAAGTAGCCCAAGCTAGGTATTGAAACAAAGCTTTTGTTATGAACACATTGGTCTCTACATCAAATAACAAAGGAAAGCTTTAATCAGACACGCAGTATCTTTTATTTAATCCAAGCTGTGCTACAAGCCCCAGCAGGAGTTGCTCCACATGAGCCACAAAACTCTGAGTAGACAATCACATTCAAAATCAGAACCTCAGTCCTGGTACTTGTGCCCCCCCAGAGAGTTGGCAGATGTTTCAAACTAAAAATGGTGAATGACGACAGCCTGGCCACTCCAGAGCGACCCTTGTGGATAGTCCCAGCTCTCCTGAATTCAGGACCTGCCCCTCTATCCAGATTGCTTTAAAGTCCGACTCCTTCCCAGGCAGTAATGTCCTTCAAATAGTGTCCTCCACCAGCATGGGAGAAAATGGAGGAAAGTCCAAAATGTTTCCCACCTCTTCTGGGACTTCCCTTTGATGAGAACTCGGGGAGACGGATTTTCAGAGGCTGTTGGCATCACCCTGCAAGGAGTAAGTCGGCTGCTGGAAGCCAGGGTGAGACCATGATACTTGTGGGCTGGTTTGTGGTACAGGGTAGTGAGCCATAGCAGCACAGCCTTAAGGTCCCCAAGGTTACTGATTTAGGTGATGCCCAAAATGTAACAGACTGTGCTAGTCTGCAGCATCTAAGCAGGGTGCTCTCTGGGAAACACTGAATCTTCTTGAAGACAGGGGGCATGTGGGAAACTCTTCGGAGATGATATTTGAAAAAGGAATGTGACTAGTATAGATGTAGAAAGCCTGAGGTTGCATCTTGGTTTATTTTCTGTGTAACTTGTCTACATTTGCTTTTCCTCACTATTTCATCAGATCCTTTTCTGCCAAACTGCTGCCTAGCCAGTCGGTCCCTAGTCTGTAGCAGTGCAGGGGAAACTTCCATCCTTCATCTTTGCATCTGGGATTTTTCTATGAAATGGACTTTTTGTTTATTTTGTCTCCAGTCTGTGTACAATGTGTGTACCAAAATGAACTGATAATGGAGGGCAGATTTCATAGCTTTGGGGGGACGAATCAGAGGGGAAAATGTGTTTGCTAGTTAAGAATTCAGAGAGACTGATTTGAGGAGACCCAAGACTCAAAGACATTGTTGGGGACTGGTGGATGGCAGAGTTTGGGACCTTGTGATGGCAGAGAGAGAAAAAAGAGTCAAAGGTAAAGGAGAGTGAGGAATGGTGAGAATCAACAACCATCCTGTTGGAAAATAGGTCTCAGAGCATAAGAGAAACCATCAGCGCTGGCGTCTGTATGTCACAGAAAGGATGAGTAACAGGGAATGTGGGGCTGGGGAACGACAGGTTATTCTGAAAGAGATCAGATGATGGTTAGAGAGATGGAACTTAGCAGTGGAGAGGGCAGTGCTTGTTGATGGAGTGATGAGACATTAGGTGTGAGAACTTCTGAAACTGGGAAATTTCTCAAGGCTGAGTTCAACATAATTGGGACATACATCTTTAAAGTCAGTGGCCTCAGAGATCACATTCTGCAGGTGTATTTTCCCACTTTGTCACGAAGCTCTTTGGTTTTGACCGCATAAATAATAGGGTTGAACATTGGGGGAAGAAGGAAATAGAGGTTTGCCAAGAGGATGTGAACGTGGGCAGCAATGCCCTGACCAAATCTGTGTGTCAGGGTGGAGAAAAGGCTGGGAGTATAAGATATCAGTATCACACAGATATGGGCTGTGCACGTGTTGAGGGCTTTCTGGTAGGCTTTCATACAGGAGATCCTGAGGACAGACCTGATGATCATCCCGTAAGATAGGCTAATGAGTGTCAGATCTAACCCATTGATCACTAATGATAT
Organism: Emydura macquarii macquarii; assembly: GCF_026122565.2. Taxonomy (NCBI): domain Eukaryota; kingdom Metazoa; phylum Chordata; order Testudines; family Chelidae; genus Emydura; species Emydura macquarii. Next base: position 122,475 of record NW_027130928.1, read on the forward strand.
CACCAGGCCGTACGTCCGATTGACTGTGGTGTCCCCACACAATAACTTCACCACAGCCATGTGCTCGCAGTATGTGTGGGGGATAGTGCGGTTGGTGCAGAATGGCAGCCTCCGCAGAAGCAGGGTTAATGGCAGAACCAAGAGAACAGCTCGTATCAAACCCACTAGCCCTAGCTTAGCGATTCGTGCGTTGGTGAGGATGGTGGCGTATCTCAGAGGGTCACATATAGCGATGTAGCGATCGAAGGCCATTGTCACAAGAATGGCTGAGTGCGTAACAGCAAACACATAAAGGAAGAAAATCTGGGTGAGGCAGCCATTCACAGTGATGCCTTTGAAACCAAACCAAAATATGCACAGTGCCTTCGGCATGATGCAGGTAGACGTACCGAGATCTGTGAGCGCCAGCATGCAGAGTAGCAGGTACATGGGCTTGTGCAGGATCTCCTCTTTGGTGACAACAAACAGAACCATGAAATTTCCCAAGAGGCTGATGATGTAGAACATAGAGAAAGGGATGGAAATCCAGATGTGGGCAGCTTCCAGCCCTGGGATGCCATTTAGGATGAACATTGGTGGGACAGAGGAGGTAAGGTTGAAATCCTCCATGAAGTGGTCGAGTCGGCAATGACAATCTGAAATGCTCAGGGTGCCTGTGAAGGGAGAGACGCCCAGCAAGGAGGTTACGCACCTGATTACAAATAACACAGTAAATATTTTCTAATTCCAACAATCTAGAAAGCGGGGTGAGAAGTGAGGTGGCAACATTATTCCCCTCTAATCAGCACTGCAGAGGCAAAATTTAGAGTTTTCTCTCCAGTTTTGAGCCCCCCACTAAAGGAAGGATGAGGGGAAATTGAAGAGAGTCCATAGGGAGGCAACACAATTATTAGGCGTCTGGGGCACATGACGTATGAGGAGAGGCTGAGGGAACTAGGTTTGTTTAGTCTGCAAAGCAAACAATGAGGGTGGATTTGATAGCAACCTTCAACTACCTAAAAGGAGGTTCCAGGGAGGATGAAGATAGGCTGTTTTCAGTGGCAGCAGATAAAAGAACTAAGAGGAATGGTATCAAGTTTCAGTGGGGGGGTCCAGGTTGGATAGTAGGAAAATGTCTTTCACTAGGAGGGTGGTGACACACTGGAAAGGGTTATCTAGGGAGGTGATGGAATTTCCATCCCTTGTGGTTTGTAACGTGCTGCTTGACAAAGCCCTGGCTGGGATGATTTAGTTGGGGTTGGTCCTGCTTTGAGCAGGGGCTTGGACAAGATGACCTTCTGAGGTCTCTTCCAAACCTAATATACTAGGATTCTATGATTTCCAAATGGCACCAAATTATTTCGGCCATAGACCAGTCCAGAGATGTTCTTAGAGGGAGCTAACCAAGCCCAATGAACTAGAAGCATGATGGGAGATGATGTTCTATGTCAATAAGTGCAACGTATCTGCCTACTATAGGAAAAAACTTGAAGTTGTTAAACACATTACAATGTTCCAATTAACTGTATGAACTCAGGGAGGGACCTGGTGTAATGGTTTACAGCTCTGTGAAACCCTGCTCAAACTGTAAGCATGGAAAAAAACTAAGCAAAACTTTGGGATACAAGAGGAGTGGGATGGGAAATAGTACCAAAAATACAATGTCATGAGATCCATCAGTCAATGCTACACCCTTCTCTGGACTTCTCTGTACAGTACCGAGCACCCTTTTCAAACAGGATATTGCAGAACTAGAGGGGTTCAAAGAAGAGGAATGAGAAAAATCAAGGCCCTTGGGAACCTCTCCTAGGGAAAGAGGATGAAAAAACTGGGATTGTTACCTTAGAGAGAAAAGAAATAAGAGGGGATCTGAGAAGAGCTTATTAAATACTGACTGGTACATGGTATATGAAGAATGTGTTCTCCCTGTCTTGTAAAACAAGGTTAGGAGGACATTCAATTATATCGAAACATGGCAAAGCCAAAACTGATTAAAAAATGAATGCTTTCTTCACTCAGTGCATTATTAGACAGTGAAACTCATTGCCACAAGATGAAGTTGAGGTCAGGAGCTAAGGAAGAATCGGAAAGGTTTTTGGGACATTTACAGGCATAGTAAGAATCTTCCTTTACGACAGATACAGATAAATAAATATCTTGGAAAGCCTGTATGCCTCCGTGTTTCAGGGCACAAGCCAATATGGTCAGGATATCCCCCTAAAACCTTCTTCGGCAGCTCCTGGACAGTAACTGTCAGAGAGAGGACATTTGACTACAGGAACCATAGATTGGATCTACAATGCAATTCCTCTTTTGCAAATGAGCCAACTTTGCCCCATAGAAATACACATTATCATGCCAGGCTGGGACTTTGTGCTCTGTTACTTCCCTTGTTTCTTTAGGTGAGACACGTTCTTCGAGACATCTAGCTTTCGCTGAGACATAACAAGTATAGTGGTTTGGTTATTTTGCCTTGTTAACAACACTCTAGGGTTCCCATGAGACATGGCATGGATGAAAGTTTCAGACGAGAAAAATGCTTATGTGACCCTATAAATTCCCCACCCTGAGGAATGCATGTGCAACTGTCCCATTAATGGCGAGCACAGCCGGCTAACAAATGATCCCAAAGAGTGCCGCATGTACCGTCTGTGTCCCAGTGGCTCACTGTGCAGCCACTGGTCAAGGGCTCCTGAGCATGGCAGCTGTATTTACCTAGGCACTGACATGACCCAGAACTGCCAGCTCTCTTTATATACTGTGCACACTTCTCAGTTTGCTTGTTGTTGCTGTGTATCAGCCACCGAAGCCCCACCCAGTGTGTGTGTGGGAGGAAGAAGGGCAGCAGCACAGGTGCCTTGGCATCTGCTACTCAAGGTGTGATGTTCCTCACTGGAGAGAAAGAGTCACTTTTGTCCCCCTAGGAAAGGGAGCAGATGGGATATGGGCACCTCACCTCTGCAGAGGAAGAGTTGACGGGAGCTTAGGGCAGCTCGGAGGCTGTGGGGGCCATGGGTGACTGGGAAACCTGGAGAAGATGTTGGCGCCCAGCGTAGTGTTGGAGTCAGAGCAGCCTGGGATGGGGAAGGAGCTAATAGACAGCTGAGGAGCAAAGATCAATGGTTCTTTCCACTGGGGAAATGTCTGAAGTTGCGTAATTCAACAACCATTAAAAAAATGTAAAAAAATGAGAAAAGGTTGTGACACCCAGGCTGCAATTCTCTGGCTCGCCTGGGGAAAAGGAGCACTGAGAGCTGCCCAGACACACTCAGGGCCAGGATAGCTCCCAGCACTCGCCTGGGACCAACAATCAGAAGAAAAATTGAATTTCAGAAGTGCTGCCCACCTATCTCTGCCCCCCACTCCCTGCCCCCACAACTCCCAGCGCTGCCACACAGTGATCCCACTCACCCAGGACCAACACCAGGTACTCGACATCACACAGTGACAGCTCGTACACATATCTACACAGCCTGGGTTAAACTCTGGGTCTCTCTGCTCCAGGGAAAGTGGGGGATGGAGGAGGAGCAGGTTCCCCAGCCTGTCCGGGGGTGAAGGGAACCCCAGCAGCAGCTCAGCGTGTGCAGGGAAGAGGAGAGGGACAGACCCGAGGGGAGGGGAGAGAGGATGGGAGACTAAAAGGAGCCAGTGCGAGTAACTCTTCCTCAAAACGACACAAAACTTTAGCGTATTCCTGGCAGCGTATGCAGAGAAGTGCAGAAACATGCTTTTATTTTTACTGCACATTGGTGCATCTTGTCTTCTACAGAACCAGAGAGGCAGGGGAAGGGAAAGAGCAGACCGCTCCCAAAAAGTTGTCACCCTAATTGTTCTTGAACGTCTCAGCTGTAGGTTTAAACTTTCAGCTACTTTCTGCTCAGCTCTTCTCTTGCCTGAATGAGCTCACCCATCCTTAGAGGCCGTACGACGACTCCAGTTGCAGTCACTGGAGGCTCATGGCCGGTGAAAATCAGACCATTTTTTTCAGTCCGTAAATGTGGATTTTTAGTGACAACCTGGCCCTGATAGGAATTTTGCCATTGATCTCATTGGGACCAAGATGTCACCTTTAGTATTGAGCTTCAGTTTCCCAGCTGTGAAAATCGTGGTTTCAGCTACTACAGCAGCAAGAGCTATTCTGTTAGAGTGCTGAAAGAGTCTGAAGGAAGACCCCCAGTTTATGTGGCATCCTGAGGCCAGGCGTGAAAGGTGGGGATTTAAAAACACAGGGGCCCTGATTTTGCTTTCAGTGATGCCAGTGTCAATCTGGAGTGAGCCACTGAAGGCAGAAGGGGAGAGCAGAATCTGGCCAATGTGTGAAACTCAGTGTAACCCATTTGTGTTCTGAAATCTCGGGTATCACAGATACCCACTGCAGAGATTCTGGTTACACTTGTTAACCTGGCAGTAAAGTTGGTGAATTGTAGAACTTGAGTGTAGCAGGGAAAAAAACCCACAGACCAGAAAAAGAAAGATAGAAGCATACAGTAAGAGACAAGGAAATAATCTTCATGTTTCTGACAATATTAAACAGTTCAATTCTCCGTGCTGGAGAATTCCTGCCCAGATTATTCTTGACTGGATCCATTCCCGAGCCTTTAGCACTAACATTATTGCAGAAACAGGCAACTCACCAGAATCCCACTCAGCAGAGAGACGAAAATCTTGTTACTGCGACCTGAGAATGAGTGTACGAATCTCATGTCTGACACTCGCAGTGCTGGACAGGGATATTTATGAGTCCCCTGTACAGTCCCTATGGACTCTCAGGTTGGCCAGGACTCGGGGACAATTCCCTGCGCTCCGTGAGCAGTGGGAACAGCAGAAAACAGACCCTGGAGAATTTCAGCCTAAGAGCCTCCCCCAAGAGTGAAGAAATCATTCACTGATAACAGAGCCTCAGATTGTCAGGGCAAACTAGAATGGTGCTCTACTGCTAAAACCCCAGAAGAAAAGACGAGTCAAGTGTTATACGTGCTTCTTTATCTATCAGCATTTCTGTGCTGCTGCTGCTCATTGTCATAGAATCTGAGCATCTGCTGCTACTCCCGGCTGATGAGCCCTGTACTGAATCCCGGAAACTGACAGATTGCTACATCTTAGTCATAAACCCCTTCGTGCAATATCCTGTCATGGGGAAGTGTAGCTTCCTGAGCCCCCTTCACTGTTCAGCATGTGTTCTGAAGCCTGTGGACTGATGGCCTTTGTCTTTTTATCCCACCTAGGGTAGTTGCAAGGGCTGTCATTGGAGTGGGGAGGGTGCAGGGAGATGTTCAGAGGTGAATGAGGTGCCCATTGTCCATCCACATTCACTGGGACTCTGCTGCCCGTTGCCCTTGTGCCTTTGGCAATCTCCCCCCAGGGTCTAGTGGATCATGCACTGGTCTGGAACTCAGGAGACCTGGTCAATTCCTAATTCGGCCGCAGGGCTCCTGTGTGACCCCGGACCTGTCATTTCGTAATCTACTTTGGACCTCAGTTTCCCCTCTGTAAAATAGGGGGAGCACTTCCCTGCGTCAGGGGGTTCTGAGGATAAAAATTGTTTAATTGTGGGGCTCCCATATGGGGACCTGCAGTGAGGATGGCCAAATGAAGACCCAGAGGTACAGCCTTATTTGTTTATCTCAAGTATCATTCCTGCCTATCTCAGGACTCTGTTCCTCTGTGATCTGGATACTGCACACCCTGCCCCGCACACTGTGCATTCCTCCCCCAGTCAGTGCATGAACAGTCCTGCGCCCCTATTCTCCCCCTCCAGGGTCCCCACAACTCCTGCTAATATCCCCAATCCAGTCTTGTGGGAACTTTATTTAATCTACAGCTTTGAGAGTCTCCTTGTATTGTTTTCATTGGCCTCTCAGTATTCGTGGTCCCATTTTCAACTGTGCATAAAATATGGCTGTGGGAATCACATCTCATCCAGGCCAGTGAAAAAACAGTTCCTAACCTTTCGTTAGTGTTGTTCTTCCAGATGTGTATCTAATGTCCATTCCAATGTAGGTGTGCATGCGCCTTGCCGACGGAAGGTTTTTCCACTAGTGATATCTGCTGGGTCAGCTCTCGTACTCCATGGAGTCATCCCCTCATGGCCCTGGTATATGGGACCCTGCCAACCCTCCACCCACTCAGTCTGGTGCTGAATCTCCCACCTTGGTGTTTACCCCTATATTGTACCTGTCCATTATTGCCTCTCAGTGACCAGACATCCCAAAGCCTCCTTACAGCACCACTTTCTGAACCATCTGTTGATCATCAGAACTTGTCTGGAATTTGTTGTCCTCCTGTAGGGACAGGCAGAATCACTGAAGATCTCCTGAGCCTCAATTTCCTTAAGAGTCTTCCCAAACCTGGCATAGTCTCCTTCGATACATTCCAGCGAGAATCTAGCTATGTCATTTGTACCCACATGAAGGACAATCAGTGGATTCTTTCCCGCTCCCATTAGGATCCTCTTCAGCCCCAGATCCACATCCCGTATCTCAGCACCCAGCAGACAGCATACCCTTCTGTTCTCTGGATCAGCTCTGGTTACCAGCCTGTCTGTTCTTCTCAGCAGGGAGTCCCCAATCACATAGACCTGCATTTTCCTGGTAACGGTGCTATTCTCCGGCCTGTCCCCTGTTCTTTCTGGCTGCAAGTCATCTCGTCTACGATTCTCCTTTGCAATCCTTTGCAACCGTTCCAGTATCCTCCTGGGGCGCTTATTTGGTGGTATCTCCATTGCTTCATTCACTCTTTGTATAGGCTTTGTAGAGGCTGAGGGTCGCCTGCTGATTTGAAATTTGAAGTTGGAGCCCCCCAGTGGAACATATCTTTCTGCCAAAGAGATCCATCTTCTTGGCGTCCTTAACTTTAGGCATGAGCCCTTGCTGCCCCTGCCTCTCCCACTCATTTATTGCAGAAACTACTAACGAAGCTGGGGAGGATGTGTATAACCAGATCTTAAAAACTCCAGTGACGGGGACTGTACAACCTCCCCAGGTAAGCTGTTCTAGTGTTTACCTCGCCTTATTCTCAGAAATTGTTTCCTTATATCCAAGCGAAATCTCCCTTCCTGCTAACTGAGCTGATTACTTCTTGTACCACCCTCAATGGACATGGAGAACAGTTAATTATCATCCATTTTATAACAAACCTTTTCAAATTTGAAGACATGTATGTCCCTCCTCAGCCTTCTTTTCACAAGACTAGGCATCCCCAGTACCTTCTATCCTTTCCTCACAAGTCAGGTTTTCTAAACCACTTGCCATTTTTTGTTCCTCTCCTCTGGACTCTCTCCAGATTGTCCATCTCTTTTCTAAAGCATGGTGCCCAACTCTGGACACAGCACTCTAACTACGGTCTCACCAGTGCAGAGTATTGCTGAACAATTATCTCCCATGCCTTAGGTACAACACACGTGTTAATACACCCCAAAATGGCATTTGCCTTTTTCTCAACTGAATCGCTCTGTTGACTCATATTTGTGATCCACTATATCTCCCAGATCCTCTTCAGCAGTACCACTGCCAAGTCAGTTATTCCCCACTTTGGAATTAGACAATCATTGAAGATGAGGGTTGGAAGGGATACCAGGAGGTATCTAGTCCAACACCCTGCTCAAAGCAGGACCAACCCCAACTAAATATTCCCAGCCAGTACTTTGTCATGCCAAGTCATAAAAGCCTGTAATGATGGAGATTCCACCCATTCCAGTGCTTTTGCACCCTCCTAGGGAAAAGGTTTTCCCTAATACCTAACCTAGACCTCCCCCACTGCAATTTGAGACCATTTATCCTATTTGTGCCAACTGCCATCACTAGGAACAGCCTAGCTGCATCCTCCCTGGAATTCCCCTTCAGGTAATTGTAGGCTGCCATCAAACCACCCCCTCACTCTTCTGTTCTGCAAACTAAACAAGCCCAATTCCTTTATCTCCTTATCTCCTTATAAGTCACGTTCTACAGCCCACTAATCATTTTCATTGCAGAAGCACTGAGGTAGAGCCGGGCAACTGGAGCAACCCAGACCAGCTGTGCCAACAGGGAGCCTGGGCTGATCTACAACAGGGAGGTGCGGGGCCAGAGCTGGGGTAGTGGGTGCCGGCCATGCCACAAGTAACACGGCAGCCGAGCGTGGTGAGCAGCTGGGGAGGGCAAGGCGGGGCCCTGGGCAGAGGGCCCAGTGCAGGGAGAAGGCGCTAAACAAGAAGGCCTTGTAGGTTTGTGTCACACACTCTACCCCTTGTGCTCTGGTTTGTGTATCATTCATGTTCATGTAAGGTGTTTTTGGAATGCTCATGACATTCTGAATGTTATTGTTATGGTAGTTTGTTTCCTGCAATGTCATATGTATAGATATGAAACTCTGGAAGGCAATATTCCCAAATGTGTGTCTCACATGGGTTGAATAGATCCAGGCAAACACAAAGCGGAGGGTTCATGTCTCGCAGAGACATACAAACAGGAACAATGGACTGACTTGAGGACTTGATATGGTGATGCTCATTTGACTCAAGTGGAGGAAACCAGGCCCATTGCTGGCCGTGAAGAACACCTGACCCCGGGGGTGACTAGGAAATACGTTAAAGGCAGAGGTGTTTTTTGTCGCTGGAGCTCTCCCTTGTAATCCATCTATAAAGCAACATCAAGTAACTGACAGACTGCCCACAGGGGGTGGGGAGGCCTGGCTGAAGGACTCAGCTCAGCCAGCCTGTGTGGTAAGATTAAGGGGTAAGGACTGCAAGGCTACTGAAGTGTTCAGTTCAGTTTAGAATGTGATTTACCGTCTTCATTTCTTCCTGATCAATCTGACTCACATTATTCTGGCTTATAATCATTTAAAATCTTTCTGCACTTAATAAACTCATTTCTTTGTTTTTTTCTAAAGCAGTGCATGGGTCTCGGTGTGTGTAGAGATGTCACTTAGAGTGACAGAGCTGGTGCAGATCGATTTCTTTGATAAATAGACTCACCAATGAGCTTTCAAATTCCAGTGGGCAGCACTGAACTCTATAAAACAGCAGTTCCTAGGGTTGCATCTGGGACTGGTGATGTTCGCTCAGGGTCACACATCGCATAACTCCATGAGTGACTGGCCAGAAGCTCTCATTCACAAGGTCAGGGACCATTCACTTCTAGGTGGCTGGGCATCAGCTGACCCAGGAGTGGGAGCTTCACACAGCGAAGCAAGTGCAAGGCAATCCAAGTAGTGGGGGAATTGGGGTGACACAGCAATATACCACTCCAGATTGCAGACAGGAACATCACAGCTGGCCTCAGGAGGCGCTGGGTTGGGCGGGAGATGTGACCCTGATGGGGGCCGATGCTGGGGAGAAGAAGCCACTGACAATGCTGCAGCTTTCTGACTGTAGGTGGCTTTCCATCGGTCCCCGTGTGAGTAGGGTTCTTGCTCATTTTGATGAGCTGACACTGCACTTTCAGACAGCCAAAAAGAAAGGAAGAAACTACAAGGCTGAACTTCTTGATCACACGTACAGTGACCTGGCTGGAGCCTGAGTGTGTGTGGCCACGGCCAGAGCAGGCGTCTTATTTGTGGCATTAACACAGCACAGACAGGGCCCTGGAGGGTGACCTGGGATTTGTGAGGGATAGACTGCGAAGTTTTCTTTCATCCCAGAGACTGCCAGTTAGGGGATCCCCATGCCCACAGGGCAGGGCTCCTAGTTTCCTTCCTTCCATTTTTTTCCTTATTTTTCTTACAACTTCTGTTTAACAAATTGTATCAGGTTTGAACTTAATGTAGTGATCAGTGGGTCAGGGATGTGGCCGGTGAGAACAGAGTCACTCTAGCCCTTGTTCTGAGTGAGAACGATGAGGGTGGGTGTCAAGCATCCCAAGAATCCTGGGGTCCCTTTGTTGGTGTTATGAGGATTCTGCCACAGTGGAGAAAGGAAGGGAAGCCTTCGAGGCCAGGCAGACCTCCGGTAAAGGGAGCTGGAGCAAGGACTCAGATCCTTTCACTGCTGGATTTCACCGGGGCAATGCAGAAGCTCACAACTGCAGGATCATCCTCCTGCTTCTCTGGCAATAGCGAACAAGTAGCGGAGTCAGGGTTCCAGAAAATGGCGCGAAAAACTGTTTATCTATTTGTTTAGGAAAAAAAGGGAGGGCGGGAAGGAGGGAGGACGTTGCATCATAGGAGGATGAAGACCTTCCTAAAAGACCCTGTGACTAGTTGCACTGAGGGATAGCTACCCACATTGCACTGCTTTGCTTATCAATGCAAACACAGCTCTAGGGGATGCAATCCCCTGATGCAATAAACGTGGTGTGATCAATGCTCCTCTAACTTTGTGAATTCAATGGGCAGACAGATCTGGGAAGGGGCCTGGGACATGTGAGAGACAGACAGTGAACGTCCCTCCCACCTCAGAGATGCTGTATGGGGGCCCCAGGCCAGAGACACATTGGGTGTTTTCCTTTAAGCTTTCTCAAATTTTTTTTTTAAATTGGTGGCTGTTAAATAAATTGTATTTGCTTTGCACTGTATGCAATGATCAGTGGGTCAGGGAAGCGCTCAGTGTGTAGAGTCCCACAAATTGAGGACACCCCAGACCCTGTCCTGAGTGACCATGACAAGGTTCGGGGTTGAAGTCCCCAGAGATCCTGGTCCAAGCTTTGTAGGGGTTACAGGGACCTTGACACACAGGACAGTGGGAGGGAAGCCCTTGAGGTCAGGCTGGTCTCTGGGGAAAGGGCATGGGAGTGAGTTCTCAGATTCTTCTGCTAGCCAACTCCCCTGGGATTGTGTGTGAGCCAGGAAACGTGACCATCCTCCACTTACATCAGATTCTTACTCAGGTAAGGGTGATTTATTATTAGTTTCATCTCATTTAATGTTATTATGATTATGTGTTTATGGCCAGTTAAGGGGTGGGAGAGCAGGGGGGAAGTGTTTTTTACCTAGTGTTAACTAGTGGAGCTTTCACTCAGAAAGGTTGGACAGGGACTTCTGGCTCTCTCAGAGCAGGTGTGGGAAGGGAATGGGGTTAATCCCTCCTTGCTAGAACAACCCTCACAGCTGCTGATTTTCTACCTGACCTGGAAGCTGGTCCCTGGAACCAGATCCATGATGGCTGCCAATAGTGCAAACCTCCTCCTGGCCTTTCTGCCAACCCCCCCCCCCACCCTGCGCTGGTGGCAGAGGCCCCAGGACTGTGGGTACCAGGACTGGGGAGACCAACAAGGCTTGAACTTCTCCCGTATCCGTGGCCCCACTGCAGAGTAAGTTAACTGTGCCCTGGGACCATGCAGCAAGACCAAAGCTAGGCAGACAGTGCGGCTCTGCCACGTCCAGAGTTCACAGACAATGGTTTGATAGTAGGCAGTTACCATTGTTTATTGATGGGACAATGACAAACATTTGCCCCTAGGCAGGTTGATTTGTAAGTTTGTACGTGTGCAGGGCATTCGTTTGTTTGGAGTGTAACGGGCAGGGCACAGAGGGGAGTTGTTTTGTTCCACAGACACTGAATGACAAGCAGGGAACACCAGGCCTTGTGATCCAGAGGGTCTCTGGCAGCAAGAACAGAGCCAGGTTAGGTAAACCACACACAGGGCATTTTTACTATTGTTTATGTGTGCTGTGTATTTCTCCATAAACGCTGTGTGTTTTATGGAACAGGACGGCTCTTAGCTGAGTTCTCTTGGTGCAGAACCAGACCCTTAGCAGCAGGGTCACACCGTCAAGTCATCAAACGCCTCCTGGCACTGGCCATAACAGCCATCAGTCAATCCAGGATGACACTCCACAAAGAGGTTCCCTGGGACTAAGAGGCTCTGCTCCTCCGCCTTAGCTGTCTTATACACCTGGGCAGCATCCACGGGCTGCTTGGATTCCTTTTTAGGTGCAGCGGGCAGGGCCAGGAGCATTCCTATCCTGTTCGCAACGGTGGATTCCCAGTCCTGGGCCGCTAGCCCCTGGTGGATTCTGCCCACCGTTCTGGGGTGTCTGATGGGCCAGAGGATTCCCTCAACAGCAGTTTCTGACTGTAGAGATTCCTGTGTGTGACGCTGCCTCACTTGACACAAAGAGCATCCAAAGATCTGAAGCCACAGAGCAGACTGACCTGTAACAAGGCCTGGACATGACACTAACAGTCTTTACAACAGGTACATTTTACAGACTTGGAGAAGGTGTGTTTGAGAGAGCAACCCACACACAGCACTGCTCAATCAGACAACACAGGCACAGACCGTGCCCCCAAAGTTTACTGAACGGGTTCAAGGCTGCCAGGATGGGGTAGCCCTGCAGCATTTGTCCAGTACATGGGGAACCCAATTCTCATGACACCCACTGCGTGCCCCAGGAAGCGAAGGCTGCCTTGCCTCTGCCTGGCTCACATATCTCAAGCAGGATCTGCAATAGGGTGGTGCTGCAACAGGCTGTCTGACCCACTGGGCCGTGTGCCCCTTGAGTTTCCCTGGTCGCTTCCAGTGGACCTCCCCCCACTTCCCCAAGTCAATTGCTGGCCTATGACCCATGCCCAGAGAACACCTCCATGCTTGTACTGCAGACAGAGCACTTCCTCGCCTGTGGGCCAGCCCAACACCACACAGGGGTCACATTGGCACCAGGGGAGAGCAGACCTCAATGGGCCAGTCTCTACTCCCCCACCGCTGCCTCAGGGGCTTTGGTTATTGGGTCATGAATAGAACCGTGAGCAGGGGCAGGTGGCTGGAGTGGTTCACAGACACCCGACACCTGCCCATTCTGTGGGACAAGCAGAGCTCGGCTCTAACAGACCTGTGATGCGCCAGGTCACAGATCTTCTCTTGCTCCCCCAAAGCCTCCTGCTGACGTTCTGGAAGCTCTTCCCCCAACATCTCTTCCTATATGCACGCCCATGGCCCCATAAAATCTCAACCCCCTGCCTGTCTCATCAGCCTCCTGCTGGCCCTTGGACAGTGGGATCCAGGATGGGGAAGCTCCTGGCAGGGGAGATGGAGGATTCAGCGGTTATGACACCTTTCTCCCATCCCTGCGACATGTCATATGTCCTAGCAGTGTTCCCTGGGCCATGCCCACTGACTCTTCTTCTAGATGTGTTGCTTGTGTCCATTACAAGACCCCCCCACCTGCCCCTCAGCTGGAGTGACCTGGCAAGAAGAAATTGAGCAGGTAGAGGGTCGGCAGGGTCCCATATACCAGTGCCATGAGGATACGGCTCCAGGGCGCGCTAGAGCTTACCTGAAAGATACCACTAGGTACCAGTAGGCCTCCTCAGGCAGAGCACATAATGTGCACACCTACACTGGAAAGGACATGAGACACACAAGTTGAAGAACAATAGTTACAAAAGGTCAAGAACTGTTTTTTCACTGGCCTGGATGATATGTGATTCCGCACAGCAATATTTTATGCACAGTTGAAAATGGGAGCCAATGAAAATGATACAAGGAGACTCTCAATGCTGTAGATTAAATAAAGTTCCTACAAGGCTGGATTGTGAATATTAGCAGGAGTTGTGGGGACCTTGGAGGAGGAGAATGGGGTGCTGGACTGTTCCTGCACTGACTGGGGGAGGAATGCACAGTGTGCAGGGCAAGGTGTGCAGTATCCAGATTACAGTGGAACAGAGTCCTGAGATTGGCAGGAATGATATTTGAGATAAACAAATAAGGCTGTACCTCTGGGTTCTCATTTGGCCATCCTCACTGCAGGTCCCCATATGGGAGCCCCACAATTAAACAATTTTTATCCTCAGAACCCCCTGACGCAGGGAAGTGCTCCCCCTATTTTACAGAGGGGAAGCGGAGGCCCAGAGTAGATTATGAGATGACACGTCCAAGGTCACACAGGATGTCTGTGGCCAAGCTAGGAACTGACCAGTTCCCCTGAGTTCCAGACCAGCACCTGATCCACTAGACCCCAGGCGGAGGTTGTCAAAGGCACAAGGGCAGTGGGCAGCATAGTCCCATTGAATGTGGATGGACAATGGGCACCTGACTCACCTCTGAACATCTCCCTACATCCTCCCTACCCAAGGACAGCCCACGCAATTACTGTAGCTGGAATAAAGAGACAAAGGCCGTCTGTCCACAGGTTTCAGGGCTAATGCTGATCACTGAAGTGGGCTCAGGAAGCTGCACTTCCCCATAGCAGGATATTGCACCCTGAGGGGTTTATGACTAAGCTAGGGGAATCTGTACTGCCCTCTGTCAGAGAGACGCTATCCGAGGGGAGGGACTGTTACTCAGTGTGGAAATCCAATGTTTGAAACAAGGATGCTCAAGAGCCTGTCCACATGCATCTTGAGGTCTCAGGTGTTCAGCACAGGGCTCATCAGCCGGGAGTAGCAGCAGATGCTCCGATTCTATGACAATGAGCAGTAGCACAGAAATGCTGATAGATAAATGAGCACGGCAAACGCATGGCTCTTCTTTTCTCTCTGGGCTTTTAGCGGTGCAGGATCACTCTAGCAAGTCTGCAAGACTCTGCTCAGACAATCTGAGCATCTGTTATTGGTGAATCATTTCTTCTCTCCCAGGGGAGATTCTGAAGTTGAAATTCTCAAGCGTCTCTTTTCCGCACTTCCCGCTGCTCTGGGGATTCTTTGACTGAAATTCTCCAGGGTCTATTTTCTGCTGTTCCCGCTGCTCACGGAGTGCAGGGAATTGTCCCCAAGTCCTGGCCAACCTGAGATTCCACTGGGACTATACGGGGGGAGTCATAAAGGTCCCTGTCGAGCATTGTGTGTGTCAGATGTGAGATTCGTACACTGATTCTCAGGTCACAGTAAGGAGATTTCCTCTCTCTGCTGCGTGGGATTTTGGTGAGTTGCCTGTTTCTGCAATAAAGTTAATGCTAAGGGTTTGGGAAGGTTCAAATCAAGAACAATCAGAGCAGGAATTCTCCAGCATGGAGATACAAGTTTTATTGCAAATATTTTAGACAAATATTTGATTTCTTTGTCTCTCACTGTGTCCTTCTATCTGTCTGAGTATCTTCCTTTTTTTTTTTTTTTTTGGTGTCTCTGGTTTTTTTCTCTGATTCGCTGAAGTTTTCCAGTTCAGCAACATTATTGCCAGATTAATATGTGTAGCCAGAATCTCTGCAGTGGGTATGTGTGATAGCTGAGATTTCACAACACGAATAGGTCACACAGGATTTTACAGACTGGCTGGATTATGCTCTCACATTCAGCCTTCAGTGATTCCCTCCACATTGACACTGGCATCACTGAGCAAAATCAAGGCCCCTGTGTTTTGAAATCCCCATCTTTGATACCCAGTCTCAGGAAGCCACATAAACTGGGGGTCTTCCTTCAGACTCTTTCAGCACCCTAACAGAATAGCTCTCGCTGCTGCAGGGCCTAAAGCCAGGATCTTCACAGCAGGGCACCTAAAGCTCAAGAGTAATGATGAAATCTTGTTTCCATGGAGATCAATGGCAAAACTCCCGTCAGAGCCAGGATTCCATCCCAAATTCACATTTAGGGACTTAAAAAAAAGGACTGATTTTCTCAAGTCAAGAACCTCCAGGAACCCCAACTGGAGTCATCCTGCGACCTCTAAGGATGGGTGAGCTCATCTGGAAAAGAGGAACCAAGAGGAGAGTATCTGAAATCTTAAACTTACAGTTTATAGGTTCAGAACAAATAAGGTGACAATTTTTTTAGACGGGAGTGGGGTCTGCTCTCTCTGTTCCCCTGCGTCTCTGGTCTAGAGGACCAGAAGCAACAAATACTGTAAAAATAAGAGCAATTTTTCGACTTAGAGGAAACTATGCAATATCAAAATCTGGCTGGGAGAGATCCAAATATCACAATATGTACGTGTGTGGGTCGGACATGCACTATCTAGATCACAGTGGCACGGAGTCCTGAAAGAGGGCAAAATAGGGAATGGACATCCTGCCTAATTCACACACCAAAGTGCTGTAACTAGGCCTCCTGCAATCTCTGGGGCCAGAGGGGTGTCTATAATGTGGACACACTGTAGTAGATTGTCTCTGACATCTTCCTCACTCCAGACCATCCCTCCTCCTGTGACCAATCCCACAACAGTCTCCTGGCACCTTCAGTAATTGTCAACATGGAAAAGCAACACCAGGAATTTGTGTCTGTGTTTCCAACTGGCGGGAATATGCTAAAGCTTCGTGTTGTTTTGAGGAAGAGTTACTCGCGCTGGCTCCTTTTAGTCTCCACGTCCTTTCTCCCCTCTCCTTGGGGTCAGGTGCTGGTCTGGAACTCAGGAGACCTGGTCAGTTCCTAGTTCGGCCCCTCTCCTCTTCCCTGCATAGAATATAGAAAGAATAGTTCATGGGTTTTGTGCTTCAAGATAGAATAGTAAAGTGTATAGCTTAGGAAAAGGACTGGAAGGACCTGATAAGGGCTGTCTGGCCACTAGCACAGCACAAATGGAGGGCAGACATAAAAACAAAAGCTGACCAGAACTGACTATACCTGGCTAAGTAACTCAGCGGAAATGCTCACTGATTGGTTAAGTTGACCACAAAAATGACACTGTTAACTGCTTGGTTACATACTGATTAAGCTGATCAGTTTGGTGATCAGACTGTAGGTACTTAAACCCAGAGTGTGAGTTGCACTTTGTACTTTAACCCGCTGGAATCCTCGGTAGCTGGACTGAGCCCTTCTATGAACCAGCAGCGTCCAAGGGACGGCTAAAACTTATCAGAGGCGACTCAGCCCAAGGGGCTTAAGAAAGAAACACTTTTGGTAACGTATGAAAGTAGCACTTGCTTTAAGATAACAAACAGACAGATGTCCGTTTATCAGTCTTTGAAGAGTAGCAAGGATTTTACAAGTGACCATCTGTCTGTAAGCATTGAAATAGCTGAGAGTTTGCAAGCGACCATCTGTCTGTAAACCTAAAATGAGCAATAGTAGAATTGTATACTATGAGAAATGATTGCATGCATAGAAAAAAATTAGGCCTTTGTATCCTTCTTTGATTTCATGTTTGTACTGTTTACATTTATGCTCTTTACTTAATATTAATGAGTAAATAAATGAGTCATATTTCTTCAGTTAAAGCCCTGTTTGTATTCTTGTTCGATCGCCCCCGCCCCTTGGCTGAGGCAACTTCTCTGCTCCCGGAGACCCGTGATCATAAAGCTAAGGCCTTCCAGGCTGCTCTGAGTCCCCACGCTGCACACGCTGAGCTGCTGCTGGAGTTCCCTTCACCCCCAGACAGGCTATGCAGGCTGCTCCTTTTCCATCCCCCCCGTGTCCACGGAGCAGACAGACACAGAATTTAATCCAGGCTGTGTAGATATCTGTACTAGCTGTCACGGTGTGGTGTGTTTGGCACCTTGTGAAGGTCTGTGTGAATGGGATCACGGTGTGGCAGGTCAGAAAGTTGTGGAGGAGGGGGTGGGTACACAGACAGTTGGGCAGCATTACTGAAATTTAATTTTTCTTTCTGATTGTTGGTACCAGGCCAGTGCATGGAGTTTTCCTGGACTTGCATGTCACTGGGCTGCTCTCAGGGCCTGTTTCCCCTGGTGAGCCAGAGAATTGCAGCCTGGTTGTCACAACCATTACTCATTATTTTTTCCAGACCTTATAGAAAAACATACGGCCTTGGTTTAGAAATTCTCAGTGATGGAGAATCTGCCATGAGCCTTGGTAAATTGCTCCAATGGTCAATTTCTCTCTCTTTTTAAAAAGTGCACACCTTATTTGTAGTTAGAAATTGTCTAACTTCAACGTCCAGGCATTGGATGGTGTTAGACCTTTCTATGCTAGCCTGAAAAGCCCATTATTGAATATTTGTTCCCTGTCTGGGTACTTGTAGAATGTTGTCAAATCACCCCTTAACCATCTCTCTTACACTGAATAGACTGAGCACTTTGAGTCTGACACTGTAAGGCAGGATTTCTAGTCTTTAAATATTCCCTTCCAACTGTAATCTTCTATGATTCTAACATCAATAACAGAAACAAACATACTGACTTTACCCAGCATGCACTGAGCTGGAGCGAACACTCTCAAAGGACCCGTCATTTCTAGACAACATTCGTATGAACGGTTGGTACTTTCTTGAGACAGAGCCCGGCCTTGAAATTGGCCATAACTGTAAATTTGAGAACTAGTAAACAAACTGGTGTGTGGGTTAATGTGATCTACCTGACTGACTGTGGTGCAAAGACTTGCCCAGACCCAGAGCTGTTAGCAAAGGAGACACACCTAGACAGACAATGGATTCTGTTAGACCACAGAGCCCAGGTTTCAAACCTCCAGGGAAGGGAGTAAAATGGGAAAATGTTATCCTGTAAATGAGAGGCACAGGTTAACCCAGTAATATCAAAACCCGAGAATGTAATTAAAACCCTAGGCTACAAAGAATACTGAGGTAAAATGAAGGCAACTGGTTAAGTGTTCAAAAATCCGGAAGGGTATTAAACAAACTGCCCCAATGAAAAACTATCAGGATTAAAGGCATGGCATAATGAAAAAGATTGCAAGCACACCTTAGTACTAATTTGGATATAAATATTAATGCTGATGTTAACTCTTGTAATTAATTTGTAGCTGATGCCATGTCAAGACTGCAGGTCCCTTGAGGTGTATTCAGGAGCTCTGATTACTCCCTCCTACACCAATCTCATATTAGGAGTATGATGCTAAGCACAAAAAAACCAAGCAACTTTGCAAGTTGCATGGCCCAACACTGACCTTCCAATTTTTTATTTTAGGAAAATACAGTG
The DNA here is from genome assembly GCF_026122565.2 of Emydura macquarii macquarii. Lineage (NCBI taxonomy): Eukaryota > Metazoa > Chordata > Testudines > Chelidae > Emydura > Emydura macquarii. The sequence goes on from NW_027130928.1 coordinate 141,132, forward strand.
GCGGTGAGGTTCATTCCTTATAAGTAGATGAGAGCTTTGATATGAAGTGTATAGTTGGTAGGTATTTGATGTTATTTACATATCTCTGTTAGAGGTTGGCAGTGTAGATAAACTGCTTTCCTGTCTGTCACTGTTCTTTTGATTACGAGTTGAAAAGGAACATATGAGCATTTAGATAGAGCTTTGAAAGTAACAATACTATTCTTTGTATTTCTCTTTGATGTATAAGTAGTAAATACGTGTGAATGGTTGTAAATAACCAATCACCTTGTGCTAATGCAACTAGTTACAGGTGTGCTCAGTACACAGGAGAGGTACTTCAGTGTCTCAAGTAATCATCTATTAATGTTTCAAGGAGATACCTGCTGTCAAGAAAATATCGGTCAGCCTGCATGGCTCTATAAAGGACTCTAGTGGACTGATCCTTTTATCTCAAATCTGTCCAAGCTTGTCAGGGAAAGTTTGGATTGCAAAACTGAGATCCCAGCGTCAGCCTGGAATCACCCTGATAATTCACATGGGAGAATTTGAACAAACTCTGCACATGGACTATTTAGTCTTCATTCCTCTGGATCAATTCATCTACAACTGAAGCTGTGAATCGAAGGACTGAAACCCATCAAGATACTGGAAGTACATCAGAGGGACTGTACAAGCCTGCAAAGTCCACAATTCTACTGGAAACCTGATATATACGGGCTTTCCAATCATTTGTATGTATCTGATTGCTTTAATCATGTAACATTTCTCTTACAGTTTGTTTCTCTTTTTTTATATTAAACCTTTAGCTTTAGTTACTAAAGGATTGGCTGGCAGCGTGATATACTGGATAAGACATAAATTCATATTGATCTGGTAATCTGCCTGACCCTTTGGGGTCAGGAGAAACTCTTGATAAAGAGCATAGAGTTTTAAATAATTTATCTCTTCACTGGACCTAGTGGCTTATTGGGAGCCAGAGACTGATACGCTGTAAAGGAAACTGTGTATACTTTGTTTTAGCTTCTTGATAACCAGTGTGGGGAATCAGAAGCATTGTTTGTGGCTGGTTGGGAAGTCTGACTTGAGTGTCACCCACCAGTGCTGGGAGAATCTGCTCTCCTTTTCCAGCCTGCCCTGACCTTGGCATTTTCAGGTGGCAACCCTAGGCACGGACAGGTCACAATAGGCCAAAATAATTTGGTGTCATCTGCAATGGTTGACACCGCACTGCTCACCCCGCTTTCTAGATAGTTAGTAACAATGGAACTTTTACTGTGCTATTTGTTCTCAAATGCGTGACTCTCCTCCCTCTACTCCTCTCCCTTCACAGGCACCCAGAATATTACTGAGCCTGATCAGTGTCTCAAGCATCTCATGGCAGCTTTCAACCTCACCCCCTCCAAACCGTCAACATTCATCCTAAACGGCATCCCGGGCCTGGAAGCTGCCCACATCTGGATTTCCATCCCTTTCTCTATCTTCTACATCATCAGCCTGTTGGAAAATTTCACGGTTCTGTTTTTTGTCGGCAGAGAGCAGACCCTGCACAAGCCCATGTTCCTGTTGCTCTGCATGCTGGTGCTCACAGACATCAGCATGTCTTCCTGCGTCATGCCGAAGGCACTGTGCATATTTTGGTTCAGTTCCAAAGACATCACTGTGGATGGCTGCCTCACTCAGATGTTCTTCCTTAATGCGGTTGCTTCTATGCACTCAGCCATCCTCGTGATAATGGCCTTCGATCGCTACATTGCTATATGTCACCCTCTGAGATACGCCACCATCCTCACCAACGCACGAATCGCTAAGCTAGGGCTAGTGGGTTTCATACGAGCTGTTCTCTTGGTTCTGCCAGAGCCTCTGCTACTGCGGAGGCTGCCATTCTGTGCCAGCCGCGTTATCCCCCACACGTACTGCGAGCACATCGCTGTGGTGAAGATGTCGTGTGGGGACACCAGAATCAACAGGATGTACAGCTTGGTGATATCACTAATGATCATCCTGTTAGACCTGACACTCATTGGCCTGTCCTATGGGCTGATCATAAGGGCCGTCCTCAAGATCTCCTCCAAGGAAGCCCACCGGAAAGCCCTGAACACCTGTACAGCCCACATCTGTGTAATAATGATGACTTATACTCCCACCCTCTTCTCCACCCTGACACACAGGTTTGGTCAGGGCATCGCTGCCCACGTTCACATCCTCTTGGCCAACCTCTATCTCTTTGTGCCTCCCATGTTCAACCCTATCATTTATGGGGTCAAAACTAAAGAGCTTCGTGAGAAATTGGGAAAATACACCTGCAGAATGTGATCGCCTGGGGCTGCTGACTTTAAACCTGCTTAACAGGAGGGGGAATGGATGTCTCCTCTTTAATCAAGGGTGCTTTGTCCCAATTTGGCTGAGCTCAACCTTGTTGTGATAAACAATTTGAAAAGTTCCTCACACCTAATGTCTTGTTGTCTGTGAAGAGTTTCCCATGTGTCCTCTGTCTTCAAGGAGATTCAGTATTTCCTAGACAGCACCCTGCTTAGATGCTGCAGAGTGGCACAGTCTGTGACATTTTGGGCAGCGCATAGATCAGTAAAGGGGTCTGTCAGCACCTGCCTTATAACCTTTGGGGTCTTAACACTGTCCTGTTACGGCTCACGGTCCTGCACCAGTAACCAGCCCACAAGCATCATGGTGTCACCCTGGCGTACAGCAGCCAACTATCTCCATGCAGGTGATGTCAACAGCCTCTGCAAATCCGTCTCCCTGAGTTCTCATCAAAGCGAAGTCCCTGAAGGGATGGGAAATCTTCTGGGGTTTACTCCATTTGCTCTCATGCTGGTGGAGGACATTATTTGAAGGACATTACTGCCCGGGAAGGAGTGGGAGTTTAAAGCAATCTGGCTGGAGGGGCAGGTCCTGAATTCAGGAGAGTTGGGAAAATCCACAAGAGTCTTCCATCATTCGCCGTTTCTAGTGTGAAACATCTGCCAACCCTCTGACGGGGCACATGTACCAAGACTGGGGTTCTGATTTTGAATTTGATTGTCCGCTCATAGGTTTCCAGATAATGTGGAGCAACTCCTGCTGGGGCTTGTAGCACAGCTTGGATTAAATAAAAAGAGCTAGTCTCTAATGAAAGATTCAGTTTGTTATTTGATGTAGAGATCAATGTGTTAATAACAAAAGCTATGTTTCAATAAGTAGTTTGGGCTATTCTGGAATGGTGAGTGCTGGCCGTCCACAAGTAACATGGCAGCTGAGCATGGTGAGCATCTGGGAAAAGCAAGGCAGGGCCCTGGGCAGAGGGCACAGCGCAGGGGGATGTTGCCAGACAAGTAGGCCTTGTAGGCTGGCCTGGACTGTGCACTTTCAGACAGCCAAAGAGAAGGAAAGAAACTACAAGGCTGAAATACTTGATCACACGTACAGTGACCTGGCTGGAGCCTGAGGGCGTGTGGCCACCGCCAGAGCAGGCGTCTTCCTCATGGCATCAGCGCAGCACAGCCAGGTCCCGGGATGGAGGCCTGGGTGTGTGAGGCACAGATTGTGAATTTTTCTTACATCCCAGAGACTGTCGGTTAGGGGGTACTGGTGCCCACAGGGTAGGGCCCCTTCTTTCCTTTAACCTTCCCCTTTTTTTCCTTATTTTTCTTACAGCTTCTGTTTAACAACTGGAGGACACAGGCAGAAGGGTTGGGTCTTGGGAAGGCAGGGGCAGGACAGTGGGGAAGGAGAGGACTACCTTTGAGACAAGACCCCACTGGTGCCCAACAATGGCGGCCCTGGCTCCCTCAGCACTCGAGCGGGGTGACATCATGCGATGGAGGAGGAGGGGCGGCCACAGGGACTGGACAGCCTTGTCGGGCCAGGGCATAGCCTGGCAGAGGTAGCACCGTGCCTCCCCTGCCGAGTAGAGGACCCGATATTGAGCCCCTTGATGGGGCACCAGAAACAGCCCCTCAAGTGCCTCACCGTGTCGTGCGGGCCTTGCAGCTGAGGCAGCTCAGAAGAGACACTGCAGGGCTGGGCAGGATGGGGGGTGAGCTGCCCTGGGTAGCCCTGCCGGGAGAGGAGGCCAAGCTCTCTGCTAAGAGAGGGGGCAGCAGCCGGGCAGGGACCCGTCTGTGCAACCAGAGCAGAGCTTGGGGAGGGGCTGATCGACGGAGGGAGGCCAGAGGAAGGTGGCACAGGAAGAGTGCCAGGGAAAGAGAGACGGCCAGAGCTGGGGGACCAGGGGCAGACAGCCCGTCTGTGCACAATGGCCACAAGCACTCTCTACCCTGGGGACTGAGGGAGAACCTGACCCCACAGAGGAGACACCAGAGATCCTATTGGATCAACAAAGGCTCACCGCACCCCCACGCTGGGCAACGACCCGGGGCAGGTCATCTCCTGAGGGGACTCCTTCCTACCTCAGTGACACCAGCAACTGCCTGAGGGGCCACCCACACAACCCCCTGGGATACCCTGCTGTGTCCCTAGGCCCAGAGCCACCTCCTACCACCATCTGGGGCCTCGTGGGACTGGGGGCACTTGTCGGCAGTGAGCTTCAGCCCAGCCCTAGTAGCCATCCTTGGTCACTGGCCGGGAAATCATGGCTGCCCGGCTGCCCTGACTGAGGCAGACTTGGGCAGTCTGAGGCGTGGCTCACCATGGCTTAAGAGAGGCTGGGGCTTAAGAGAGACACATCCCCCTGCCACGCATCCCCCCACCACAGCACCCTCTCAGTCCAGTGAGCTGCCTGGCAGGATGGAAAAGCAGCTCCACAATGGCAGGGACTAATTTGGTGGGATGTCACCCCCTGCGGTTACACATGGGGCCGGCCTTTACACCACCACCCCACTCAGTGCCAGACACCACCCCTCTGCACCGGAGCCGGGCCCACAGTGCCTGGAGAGTGCTGGTCTCACGCCAGGGCTGCTCGGTCATTGTGGGGATCAGAAGAAGGCCCTGTGGTAGCCACACGTGGGGTTCAGTCTCCAGTTTGAGCTCACCAGCGGGCACCTGTGATCCCAGGGGTGAGTCCATGAGGTGGTGACCAGCGTGGCCAGGGTGGGGGCTAGCGCAGGGATGGTTCATGTCAACACCACACATCTGCGGCACTGTGGTACATCAGCCATGGCCCAGCCTGTGTGCCGGCCTCACTCCACGCCCATGTCCCCACACACCGCCAGACTGGGAGGCACCTGTCTGCTTACGCCACCTAAAATTAGCTATCCTCACAGACACCGAAGGAGAGCACAAGGGCCAGTGAGCGCAGCAGCCCTCTAAAGGGACAGGCTGAGAGGAGAGGGATTAGTGGGTTCCCGCTGACTGTCCTGGGAAAGCAATGACTGTGGTAGGGTGACCCCAGCCATCAAAGCAGTCAGGAGTTTGTATCTGAGGTGGTTGCTGGACTGGGGTCACTGTGCACGGAGGGTCTGGCTGGGTCTTGGCTTCTCCACGTTCTCCACATGGGAGGGGCTGCAGTAGAGATTTGATTTTTTTTTCACCCAGACTTTGATCACCTGGGGCAGAATGAAAAAAAGACCTTCAATGCTGGGCACTCCCTAGGCTTGGTCACAGGTAAACAGTTGTAGTATAAGGAAAAGCCAACCTACAATTCCAGCATAGACAAGCTACCACCAGCAGCTCAATTCAGAGTCCCCAGCACCCGTTTGTCTCCACCAGAAGTCTCTTGATTACCATGTCCTCCAGGAAGGTCAAAATCCCGCATGCCCGAAAGGGACAGACAGACAGACATCGCTGGTCTCTCCCCCACACTCTGTCTGACGATGGATAAGGAGTGAGCCCTGACTGAACCTTTTCCCACATCAGTCAGTGCCCACCGGGGTTAGATTCTCCCGGTCTAGACGTCAGAGAATCCACAGGAGAGAGTCCCAGGCAGCGTGAGAAGTAACTGTGGGTCTTGCACGTGCAGGTAAAGGGGCCTGGATGAGCTGTATTTGCTCTGGTTGTGTCACTGAGGGCCGCGTGGCTGGGATTCCTGGCTCTCTCAGTCCAGGTGTGGGAAGTGAATGGGGTTAATCCCTCCTGGCTAGAACAGACTTCGCAGCTGCTGATATTTTACCTGGATCTGGAAACTGGTCTCTGGAACCAGGTCAATGTGGCTGTCAAAAGCACAACCCCCCCCCCCAGCCTTTCTGCTGAACCCCCCTCTCCCTGCCTTGGCAACAGAGGACCCCTCACCAGAGGTCAGTCCTATCTTGTGTCAGCCTGAGACCTTTGGGACTCTGGGTACCAGGACAGGGTAGCCCAACAGAGATTACATTTCTCCCACTCTGTGGCCCCACTGCAGAGAAAGTTAACTGTGCTCTTGGACCGTGTGCAGAGACCAAAGTTATGCAGACAATGCAGCCCTGACATGCCCAGAGTTCATAGACAATGGTTTGATTGAAACAATATGGCTGTGTTAATAACTTAAAGTCAGTGAAGTAGGGAAATGCCATAATCATGATTTCAGTGAGGACATGAAGAATCGCTGCTATTCTGGATCCCACTTCGGTTTTGTCACAGATGAATAATTGTAATATTTAAGGAAAAGCCATTCTACACTTCAGAAACAGAGGCACCAGCAGCAATATCCCAGCTCAGAGCCACTGTCACCCTTGTCAGTCTCTGAAGTCTCTCTTTGTGTCGGGGTGTACCATACCGCAAAAACCCCTCTGGAGGCCTCATAGAACTACCACACCCTGCCCTGGAAAGAGCAGTAGAGGTGAGTCCTCCAGGCTGCCTAGAGTGGCTGTGGGGAAAACAACCAATCGTGGAGAGGCTGCAGGTAACAGCTAATCAGAACACAGCAGGCCCCACTAAAAGGAGCTGCAGTAGCTGAACACAGTCAGTTGCTGCATGGAGGCAGAGGAGCAAGTTTGGTACTGCTGGCTGGACAAAGGCACTCCAAGTGCAAGGACAGAGCAGCTGCTTGCAGGACCTGGGGGAGCAGGCCAGAGCTCTAGGATGGCTGCTGGGATGTGGTGCCTGGCTGCCATGAGGTAAGGGTGAAGCCTGAGGTGCAGGGGCCCATAGGAAGTTTCTGAGAAAATCATAGGAGAATAGTGAGAATCAAAAGGGACCCAGCAGGAGGCTACTAATTGTAGGATCTCTGGGCTGGGATGAGGTGTAGTGGAAGGACCTGGGTCCCCACACTGGCCACAGGGAGTGGCCTACTCATAAGGAAGGAGTTGAACCAGGCTGAGTCAGAAAACCTGCCTGAAAGTCCACTGACAGGGCTCACCGCAGACAGAGAGGTGCAAACACACACCCAGCCCAGAGGCACTCGCGGGAGGTGAGTGCCTCCCTGTTACAGTCCTGATGAACCGTTCAGTCTGCCACAGAAGGATAAAACCCTGACTGCCGAACAAGAGAGATGGCCGGGCTCTGCCCCACATGCAGTCTCTGACGGCCATTAAAGGTGTGAGCGCACACTGAACTTTTTCCCACATTCAGTGCATTGCTGGGGTGACTCTCCCGTGTGGATTGTCTGACTTGTAGAGCACTGTTTCTGGCCTAGCTCCAGGCTTGTTCTGCTGAGCCCACAGGTCTTCCCCTAACTTGATTCCCTGTTTCACCACCGTTTACTCTGGCTTTGAATCTTGGCTCTGGTTCTGATTGTTGGTTCCTGTTAAACTGTAGGATATTTTTTTTTTCTTGTTGAAATCAGGGCTTCCCATTGCAATCCAGTTCTAAACATTTTTATAGATTTATAGTAAAGCTGTTGAAATGGTTAATGGATCAAACATTTTGTTAAAAAACCCATAAAGGTGGATATAATATTTTTAACTAGAAAAAATGAAATCAGAAAATAATAAATCCAAAAGTCCACAATAATACAACACATTTCATAGGGGTCTAGGTCTGGACTTCCTGGGGTGGCGCAGAGTGGAGCATCTGCAGGAACAGCTGTGGTATTCCCACGGGAACAGAGCTAGTCACAGTAATGCAAAACCTGGGCTCCACCAGGATGAGGGGCAAAGGGGAAGGAAATGAGGCAGTTCTACCAACGTGTTCAGGAGAAGCATAGAATCATAGAATCAAAGAGTTGGAAGGGACCTCAGGAGATCATCTAGTCCAACCCTCTGCTCAAAGCAGAACTAACCTCAGCTAAATTCTGTCTGGAGTAGCCTGTCCCAGGGTTGCCCAGGGCCAAAGCATAATTTTTTCAGGGTCAGTAAAAAGGAGTAACATGGACCCCCTCCCACACACATACCACAATCCCTCATTCCATACCTACAATCTCATGAGACATAAAAAAAAATTTCCTCATGGTAAAGGTGGTCACAGCCAGGACCGCCGGGCCCTGGTAATGTGTACCCTTTCCCCACCCATGTGCAGGCTGTTGGCAGTCCGGGCAGGCTTCGGAAGTCATAAATAGACCACAGCCTCTGGGAAGACATGTCTGCCTCCGAGAGCAATTACCCCCTGACTGAGCTGCTGGGCTGGGCTTTTATACTTCCCTCCTCTGCCCTGGCTCCACCCCTCCGTTTAAGGGTGGTTTGGCTGTTCTGCCCAGTAGGGGTGTCGGGACCCTTCCTTGGGCCCAGGCTCCGAGGAAGGCCCCGGCACCTTGCTACAATCCCCAAATGGGTGCCCCAAAATTAAAGATTTTTTTTCTTCATAAGTCCCTGAGGCAGGGAAGTGCTCTACTTATTTCACAGAGGGGAAACTGAGACCTAGAGTAGATTACAAGATGACACTTCCAAGGTTACACAGGAGCTCTGTGGCCGATCCATGAATTGACCAGGTCTCCTGAAATCCAGAGCAGCGCATGATCCACTAGACCCCAGGGAGAACTTGTCAAAGGCACAAGGGCAGTGGGCAGCAGAGTCCCATTGAATGTAGATGGACAATGGGCACTTCACTCGCCTCTGAACATCTCCCTGCACCCTCCCCACCCCAACGACAGCCTGTGCAGTTACTATAGCTGGGATAAGGAGACAAAGGCCGTCAGTCCACAGACTGCAGGTCACCTGCTGATCACTAAAGGGGGCTCAGGAAGCTGCGCTTCCCCATAGCAGGATATTGCACCCAGAGGAGTTTATGACTAAGCTGGGGCAATCTGTGCTGACATCTGTCAGAGAGGCTATCGGCTGGGAGGGACTGTTACTGTGTGTGGAAATCCTATGTTTGAAACAGGGATGCGCAAGAGCCTGTCCATGCGCATGTCGCGGTCTCAGGGATTCATCACAGGGCTCATCAGCCGGGAGTAGCAGCAGATGCTCAGATTCTATGACAATGAGCAGCAGCACAGAAATGCTGAGACATAAATGAACATGTCTAACCCTTGCCTCTTCTTTTCTCTCTGGGGTTTTAGCAGTGCAGGACAACTCTAGCAAGTCTGCAAGACTCAGAGCTCTGACAATCTGAGCCTCTGTTATCAGTGAATTGTTTATTCACTCCCAGGGGAGGCTTTTAGACTGAAATTCTCCAGGGTCTATTTTCTGCCCTTCCCACTGCTCACGGTGTGCAGGGAATTGTACAACACTCCTGGTCAGGGACTGTACAGGGGAATTATAAATTTTCCCGACCACAATTGCAAGTGTCAGACGTGAGATTCGAACACTCATTCTCAGGTCGCAGTAACAAGATTTCCTCTCTGCTGCATAAGATTCTGGTGAGTTGCCTCTTTCTGCAATAAAGTTAGTGCTAAGGGCTTGGGAAGGGGTAAAGTCAAGAACAATCTGGGCAGGAATTCTCCAGCACGGAGACTTGAACTGTTTAGTGTTGTCAGAAACATGAAGGGATTTAAAATTGGAACTAAAGATTTATTGTAAATAGTTTAGACAAATATATTTTTAAAGATAATTTCCTTGTCTTTTACTGTGTCCTTTTATGTGTCTGAGTATCTTCCCCTTTTTGGATTCTCTGTTTTTTCTCTCTTTTTTCAATTCAGTGACTTTACTGCCATGTTAAGACGTGTAGCCACAGCCTCTGCAGTGGGTGTCTGTGATACAAGATTTCACATCAAGAATGAGTCACACAGGGTTTTACAGACTGGCCAGATTCTGCTCTCACATTCCGCCTTCAATGGCTTATTCCAGATTAACATTGGCATCACTGACAGCAAAATCAGGGCCCCTGTGTTTTCAAATCCCCACCTTTCATGCCCAATCTCAGAGTGCCACATAAACTGGGGGTCTTCCTTCAGACTCTTTCAGCACCTTAACAGAATAGCTCTCGCTGCTGCAGGACCTAAAGCCAGGATCTTGACAGAAGGGAGCCTAAAGTCTCACACTAAGGGTGAAATCTTGGTCCCATTTAGATCAATGTCAAAACTCCCACCAGGGCCAGGATTTCACCCTAAAGCCACAATTAGGGCCTTAAATAAAAGCGCTAATTTTCACCGGCCATGAGCCTCCAGTGTCTTCAACTGGAGTCATCCTGCAGCCTCTAAGGATGGGTGAGCTCATCTGGACCACAAAAGAACTGAGAGGAGCGTTGCTGAAATCTGAAACTCACAGCTTAGAGGTTCAAAATAACTAAAAGAACAACCTTTTTCATGAAAAGTGTGTGCTCTGTCTGTTCCCCTGTGTTTCTGGTTCTACATGATATAGGAAGTACCATAATTCAGTAAAAATAAAAGCATTTTTCTGGCTTAGAGGAAACCAGGCAAGGTTGGAAATCTCACAGGGCGTGATCCAGCACAGACAGTGTGGGTGTCGGAAGGAGGGGATGCGAGGGGGTGTGTGTAGTATCCAGATGGCAGAGATGCAGAGTCCTGAAACAAGGTGAAATAGGGACTGGACATCCTGCCTAATTCAAACACCAAAGAACTGTAACTTGGCTTCCTGCAATCTCCTGGGGCAGGGGGGTGTCTCAGACTGTAATGTAATGTGGACTCAGTGTAGGAGATTGTCTGTGACACTTTCCCCATCCAGCCCATCCCTGCTCCTGTGACCAATCCTACAACAACTAAAGCTTTGTGTTGTTTTGAGAAAGAGTTACTAGCGCTGGCTCCTTTTAGTGTCCATCTCCTCTCTCCCCTCCCCTCAGGTCTATCCCTCTCTCCTTCCCTGCACACGCTGAGCTGCTGATGCGGTTCCCTTCACCCCCAGACAGGCTGTGCAAGAAGTTTGTCCTCCATCCCCCCTTTTCCCAGTGCAGGCAGACCCAGAGTTTAACCCAGGCTGTGTAGATATTTGTACGAGCTGTCGCTGTGTGGTGTATCCGGCACCTGGTGTTTGGCCTGGGTGAGTGGATCGCTGTGTGGCAGCGCTGGGGGTTGTGCAGGTTGGGAGAAGGCTGTATATGGACAGGCATGGGCAGGTTGTGGCGGGAGTGGGGGGTACACAGACAGACGGGCAGCACAGCTGAAATTCAATTTTTCTTTCTGATTGTTGGTCCCAGGCCAGTGCTGGGAGTTTCCTGGCCCTGAATGTGCCTGGACAGATTTCTGCGCCTCTTTCCCTCCGTAAGCCATAGACTTTTTCCCCCTTTGGCTAAATTCAGCACTGTCATGAGTCGAAAAAAAATGCCTTTGGAAAGGCTCAGGCACCAGCTTGCAGGCAAAATGCCTCCAGCTGACTCCTGTGTGTGGTGCAGGAACGTGTTCACAGAGCCCCAGGCCAGAAGGTAGCACTGTGATCATCTAGTCTGACCTCCTGCATATCACAAGCCAGAAACCTACTCCCAAAGCATTCCTAGAGCACAGCTTGTAAAGAAACCTTCAATCTTAGTTTAGAAATTCTCAGTGATGGAGAATCTGCCTTGAGCCTTGGTAAATTGCTCCAGTGGTTAATTACTCTCCATGTTTAAAAAGTGTATACAGTATTTGTCTATCTTCAACTCCTAGCCATTGAATGGTGTTAGACTTTTCTATGCTAGCATGAAAAACCCATTATTCAATATTTATTCCCTATCTGGGTAGTTATAGACTGTTATCAAGTCACTCCTTAACTATCTCTGTGTATCAACATGAATCTCTAATTGTGGACATCAGAATTGGAGGTAAAACAACTTCTCTCCCCCTACTTGAGATTCCCCTGTTTATCATCCCAGGATCACATTAGCCCTTTTGGCCACAGGGTCACACCCTGGGAGCTCATGTTTAGCTAATTACCCCTTCCTGCCCCCAAATCTTGTTCAGAGTCACTGCTTCCCACGACGATGTGTAAGCATCGCCTACCTTCTTTGTTCTTAGAACACACATAGTTTGTTTTGACCCACTGTACCAACCAATCCAGATCGGTCTGAATCAGCGACCTGTCCTCTTCATTATTTAGGATCTCCCAATTTTTGTGGCATCTGTAAATGTTATAAGTATTCAAGTATGAGAAGGGTAAACAACTGGGTTGCTGATGGGTGTTTCAGCTAAACAAGGCAGAATAACGAAACCACTGTACTTGCTTTGTCTCAGAGAAAGCTGGGTGCTTTCAAAAACGAGTCTCACCAAAAGAAACAGGGGAAATAACAGAGCACAAAGTCCCAGCCTGGCATGATAGTGTCTGTTTCCATGGGGAAATCTTGGCTTCTTTGCAAAAGAGGAATTGCACCTTGGAGGAGATCAATGATCCATCCAGTCCAGCGTCCTCTCTCTGACAACGACACACCACAACTGCTGAAGAAGGTGTTAGGGGGATAACCTGACCTTCATAACGGTGTCACATTCACTCCTAACAACCAGAGATCAGTTTTTGCCCCGAGAAACGGGGATTTACAGGTTTTCCAAGATATTTATTTAGCTCTATCTATTGTAACGGAATGTTCTGACTTTCCATTTAAAAGTCCTAAACTCTGATTCTTTCTTATCTCCTGACCTCAACTTCATCTTGTGACAATGAGTTCCTCTGTCTAATTATGCACTCAGTGAAGAAAGTGTTCTCTTCACTGGACCTAGTGGCTTATTGGTAGCCAGGGACAATAATGCAGTAAATGAGAGAGTGTATATTTTGTCTTAGCTTCTTGGTAACCAGTGTGGGGAATCAGAAGCACTGTTTGTGGCTGGTTGGGAAGTCTGACTTCAGTGTCACCTACCAGGGCTGGGAGAATCTGGTCACCTTTTCCAGCCTGCCAGAAACTTGGCATTTTCATGCGGAACCTGAGGCACTGACAGATCACACTCGGCCTAAATACATTGGTGGTTTCTGCAAAGGTTGCCACCTCACGGCTCACCCCCCTTTCTAGATAGTTAGTAACAATGAAATATTTACCGTACTATTTGCTCTGAAGTGCATGACCCTCCTCTCTCTGCTTCTGTCCCTTCACAGGCACCCTGAACATTACTGAGCCTGATCGGAGTTTCGACCATCTCATGACGGGTTTCAACCTCACCTCCTCGGATCTGTCAACATTCATCCTAAACGGCATCCCGGGGCTGGAAGCTGCCCACATCTGGATTTCCATCCCTTTCTCTACGTTCTACATCATCAGCCTGTTGGGAAATTTCGTGGTTCTGTTTGTTGTCAGCAAAGAGTCGACCCTGCACAAGCCCATGTTCCTGCTGCTCTGCATGCTGGCGCTCACAGACATTGGTGGGTCTACCTGTGTCGTGCCAAAGGCACTGTGCATATTTTGGTTCGGTTTAAAAAACATCACTGTGGATGGCTGCCTCACCCAGATGTTCTTTCTTTACTCAGTTTCTGGTACGCAATCAGCCATCCTCGTTATAATGGCCTTCGATCGCTATGTTGCCATATGTCACCCTCTGAGATACGCCACCATCCTCACCAACGCACGAATCGCTAAGCTAGGGCTAGTGGGTTTGATACGAGCTGTTCTCTTGGCTCTGCCAGAGCCCCTGCTACTGCGGAGGCTGCCATTCTACGCCAACCGCGTTATCCCCCACACGTACTGCGAGCCCAGCGCTGTGATGAAGATGTCATCTGGGGACACCAGAGTCATCCGTATGTACACCTTTGTGACATTATTAGTGATCATCGGGTTAGACCAGACACTCATTGGCCTGTCCTATGGGCTGATTATAAGAGCCGTCCTCAGGATCTCCTCCAAAAAAGCCCACCGGAAAGCCCTCAACACCTGCACAGCCCACATCTGTGTGATGCTGATGTATTATACGCCCTTCCTCTTCTCTGCCCTGACACACAGATTCAGTCAGGGCATCAATGCCCACGTTCACATCCTCTTGGCCAACCTCAATCTCCTTGTGCCCCCCATGTTCAACCCCATCATTTATGGGGTGAAAACCAAAAAGCTTCGTGATAAAGTGGGAAAATACACCTGCAGAATGTACTCGCCTGCGGCCACTGACTTTAAACCTGTGTGACAGGAGTGGGAAAGGATGTCTCCTCATTAATTAAAGGTGCTTTGTCCCAGTGTGGTTGAGCTGAGCCTTGTGGCAGTTCACAGTCTGAGAAGATCCTCATGCTTATTGTCTTATCACTCCATCCCCAAGCACTGCTCTCTCTGTTACTCAGTTATATCTCTCCAACCATCACTTGATCTCTTTCAGTGTGACCCGTCATCCACTATGCCACACCCCCGGTCACACAGCTTTTCTGTAACTTGAACACCACCAGCGCCGATGATTTCTTATATGCTCACAGACCTATTTGCCATCAGTATGTTTGTTGATTCTCACCATTCTTTACTCTCCTCCTTTTTTTACTCTTTTCCCCTCTCTGCCATCACAAGGTCCCCAGCTCTGCCCTCCACCAGGCCCCAATAATCCCTTCCAATCCTGAGCCTCCCCAAATCGGTCTCTCTTATTTCTTAACTAGCAATAAATTGGAGTTTTCCCCTCTGGTTTGTCCTCTTTGAAAACATGAAATCTTCCACAATTTTCTGTTCATTTTGGGACACACATTGCACACAGACTGGGATCAAAATAAACAAAAGTCTATTTAATAGAAAAATCACAGATGCAAAGATGAAGGATGGAAGAATCCCATGCACAGCTACAGACTGGGGACCGACGGGCTAGGCAGCAGTTAGTCAGAAAAGGATCTGGGGGTTATAGAGGATAAGAAACTAGATATGAGTCAGCAGTGTGCTGTCCTTGACAGGAAGGCTAACGCCATACTGGGCTGCATTAGTAGAAGCATTGCCAACAAATGGAGTAAAGTGAATATTCCCCTCTACTTGGCATTCGTGAGGCCCATTTGGTGTATTGCAGCGGTTCTCAACCGGTGGTACACCGAAGAAGGCTGGGTGGTACGCGAGCCGTACCGCGCCGCTGCCGGAAGGGCCCTCCCACCCACCCTTGCAAAACTCTGGCTGAAAAGGGAAAACAGCGGAAGGGTTTCAGAGGAGGGCAGTGTTCCCTCCATAGCCTGCTGCGAAACCCCGCTGCCGCCTCAAGCCCCGGCCCGCCGCCGCCACGAAACGCCGCAGCCGCCAAAAGTCCCCCCCCCTTTTTTCCCAAGTGGTATTCGGGTCAGGTACAGTCAGGTCAAGTGGTACTTCACCTGACTGTACCTGACCCGAGTGGTACTCGGGGAAAAAAAGGTTGAGAACCGCTGGTGTGTTGCATCCAGTTTTGGGCCTCCCGCTATAGGAATATGTAGACAAATTGGAGAAAGGACAGAGGAGGGCAACAAAATAATTAGAGGGCTGGAGTACGTGACTTATGAGGAGAGGCTGAGGGAAGGGGGCTTTTTTAGTCTGCAGAACAGAAAAGCAAGGCAGGATTTGATAATATCCTAGAATTACCTGGTGGCAGATGACAGAACTAGGAGCAATGGTCTCAAGTTGCAGTATGGGAGGTCTAAGTTGAATATAAGGAAAAAGTTATTCACTAGGAGGGTGGTGAAGCATGGGAATGGGTTACCTTGAGAGGTGGTGGAATCTCCATCTTTAGAGGTTTTTAAGCTGAGGCTTGACAAAGCCCTGGTTGGGATGATTTGATTGAGATTGGTCCTGCTTTGAGCAAAGGGTTGGACTAAATGACCCCCTGAGGTTCCTTCCAATTCTAACCTTCTAGGATTCTATGCAATAATGAGGAAAGCAAACATAGACGAGTTACACAGAAAATAAACAAAGACACAGGAACATCGCAACCCAGGCTCCGAGGAAGGACACAGCGCCTTCCTACAAGTTAATTTACATTTGAGTTTACTTCAGGAGTAGGTCACTTATCCAACTCAAAGGTGTTTGTGACAAATCAAATTCAACAAAATAAAGCAAACGCTGGAGGAAATGTAAGTTTAGGCTGGCACTCCCACTGCGTAGCTCTGTTAGGGTGTTCAATGCTGCAATTATACACTGATGACAGACCGTTCTTTTGGACATGCTCCGTCTGCCCAGTAAACATACATGCCTTTGGTAGGGCACATTGGGAATTGTTCAGGGGATGGACGATCTCCAGGAGACAGACCCAGTGCTGCTTTACCACCCAACACAGGATCCACAGCTACTCCTGAGATGCCCCTGTCTTTGTCTCCTACTGTAGATGTCAGAGAATCCACACGGGAGAGTAACCCCAGCAATGCACTGAATGTGGGAAAAGCTTCAATCTGAGCTAACACCTTTAATGACCGTCAGTGATGTCACATGGGACAGAGTCCAGTAAATTCTCTCCCTTTGCGGCATTCAGGGTTTCGCCCTGCCCTGGCAGATAGAGAGACTTCTGGCAGACAATTGTTCTGAGCTGGGCTATTGTTGCTGGCATCTTTGTTTTTTCCATAACTAGAACAATTATTTTCTGTGACAAAACCCAAGTAGGATGCAAAATAACAGCGATTCTTCATGTCCTGAGTAAATTCACAATTATGGCCTGTCCCCACTTCACCCTCTTTTAGTTATTAACACAGGCATATAGATACTTTCCTTCCTCCTTATGCTTTTATTCCAATCTGTAATGACCTTTCTATAAGCTTCAGGGGTCTTTTATATCTAAGATAGCTGTACTGAGCTCTCTAATAATTAAATGGTCCATGCTCTTTCTTGATAGTTTACCCCTCCCTCCTCTGAGAGCATTTGGAGGCGTACATTGAAAAGGACACACTCCTTTATATTTTTCTCTGTGGTGGAAATAGCTGAAAATCCATTACCTGTCTGCTCCTCTGGACTCCCTGGGTATTGTTGTCCTAGCAGTTCTCTTTCTTGGCTTTTCTTCTCTGTTTAATGTCTTGCTGCTCTGTATTTTGACTCATGGCCTCCATGTGACTCCTCCTGGGGTTCAGGACGACCTTCCCCTAGATTTACTATCCTGTGGGTTTTAACCCATTCATTCTTCTCCCGTATGCCGTATTGCAGGCCTTGATGAATCAACATGAGCCTAACCAGGAAGCCCCGTCTATATCTTAACCAAGGTCCCCTGAGGTAGGCTGGGTCTTCATTCAGTGTCTTTCTCTTTCAAGTTGTAATTGTGAAAGCTTGATAGCTCTGCACTTTGTGCCTCACTAGACTCACTGCCGTGTTCTCTGGCTCTTCTCAAAACCTACCTACTTTGCTCAAAGTAATGTGCTAGTATCACATCTGTTAGTATTGGGAGAGGGCATATAATGCTCTGAGCTGTAGCAATAATTGTTTCTAAGTCATCGCTCATCTTTAGGAAGGTACGGAAGGCATGTTTTAGAAATGGAATGGGTTCATCATTGTTTCCATCTTAAAGGAGAGACCTAATCCGTATGTTAATTCTTCTGTTATGGCTCCCTCCATCTCTCTCTCTTCTACATTCTCTGTCCATTTTCCTTTCAAGCAGTTTAATTTCTCTCTGTATCCATGTTCCACATACTGCCCCATGCCTCCTTCTCAGGACTGTAGGAGACTGAAAAATTTCAAACCCTTTAAAAGACTCTCTCAAAGTCTGGATTATCTGACAGACTTGCCAAATTATGTCAGACTTCACTTCTGGCAGTCCCCAAGAAGTGGAAGTGCCTTTGATAGGCTGTGGTCATAGAAAGTTAGGTGGGTGGGTTTGCCGTATAGAGACACTCGGGAATCCTGCACTTGAGCACACTTATAAAGGAGTTCCTGACCATGTGGTCACTGGAATCTGTCTCCATTTTCCTTTCCACTTTAAGAAGCACAGACTGCCCTTGTTTACTCATGGAGGCAAGGTATGGAAGTTGTGCTACTTTTGTCGAGACTGGGCGCATTGGCTGTCAGGGAGACCATCTAAGAAAACCTTCTGCATGTTCGTTGCCAAGGTGAAGTGATTCCATTGTGTGGGCAACCTCTGGCTAAGTAACAATGCCCCGGTGTGCCAGGCGCACTCTCCTGAGAACTACTGTCGAGGAAAAATCACTCTGCTATACTTTAGAGTTGGATCGAGTGCAGCTTTAATTGTGACACACACACATATACAAAATACTTTAGCTAAAGGGAAGCCCAGGCAGCATGTCTTGATGCTGGACACTGGCACTTCACCTGACTACCAAAAACAAAAGGCTTATATAGGGGTTGCGTAGGTTCAGTTACATGTTGATCACATAGTGGAGTTTGATTAACAGTTTATACTTAACAGGATACACAATCACAATGCACAGTGGGGCACACCAGAAGCCCTCCTAGGAATGCCCAATGAGTTACTTGATTATACAATGTGGTTTTCAGGGACACTGGCTAACACCCGAAGATGGGTGGTTACACAATACCTGTTCAAAAATGCTAATTTGTATGGAATGGGGCCGGTAAGACAAAGGGGGGCAGGTACTGGTACTTATTGAAACAGGTGAAGTCTGTTCACAGACTTCAAAAGACTTAAGGCTCATGGTATAAAACTTGCATTTGGGGTGTGGTTCAGAGACCTCTTGTGGGATTTTAGCATCTTTATCATAATTTCAGTTGAGGCATTCTGTTAATAGTTTAGTCTGCGGCTTCTATTTCAGTCTCAGGTTACATCTTCAGGCCAGGCCTTTTATGACCATTTTCAGGCTAGGCATTCTATTAATCAATTTTATGATTAATTCTTTGGCGCCACACTACCAATGAACTGTTGTCCTAGAAAACCAGAGGATGATCCATTTCTGGCTTGTCCTTGCCCTCCTCTCCACTTAAACCCCAGGCACAGGGAGTGGGGCTTGCACCTAGAGACTTATCGCAGCCTGATCTGCCTTCTGGGGCGTGCCATGTTTTAGCTTCTGAGCACGCACAAGCACTTGGCACCCCTAGGACAGGCTACTCCAGACAGCAAGTTGTGTTTCTCCTTCACACGTCGGCAGGACTGCCTCATTTCCTTTCCCTTTGTCCCTCGTCCTGGTGGAGCCCAGGGTTTGCATTGCTGTGGGTAGCTCTGTTCCCGTGGGAATGCCACAGCTGTTCCTGCAGATGCTCCTCTCCGCACAAGTCCAGACCTAGGGCCTATGAAATGTGTTTTGTTACAGTGGATTTTTGGATTTATTATTTTCTGATTTAATTTTTTCTAGTTAAATAAAATTAATTCCATTTTTATGGGGTTTTTAGTCAAAATTGTTCGATCCATTAACCATTTCAACAGCTTTACTATAAATGTATAAAAATGTTCAGGATTGGTTTGCCATGGGAACACTGATTTCAACAACAAAAATCCTACAATTTAAACCAAACATCCTGCAGATGAACAGTCTATGGTGAAAGGAACCATTTAAATCCCGTTTCTAAGAAGCACTCGGTCATGTTACCAAACAGATGTTGCAGAACTGTAACAAAGTGCAAAGGAGGAAGAGCCTCTTCCAGTGTCAATGTAACTGGTTCATATTTGAATTAAAAAATAAAAAAAAAACGCACTAAAGATAAAATCATTCTTCCTTGCAGCACTCGTTGCTATTTTAAATTACACTCTGCACCTTCAAGGTTCCTGTCTTCTGAAGGAATGCTGAAAGGCAGGAGTGGGCAATTTCCTAATGTAGACCTGGCCCACAAATCCCTACGGAACTTGCAATCCTCTTCCTCCTCACACTGTCAGGCTGGGGCTGTGGGTGGTCTGGCCTAGTGGCTGGAGCCAGAGTGAGGCAGGGCCAGGAACCACCAGCAACAGTCAGAGCCGGGGTCAGGATCCAGAGCCAAGGTTCAAAGCCAGAGTAACCTGGGCAAAACAGGGAATCAGGTTAGGGCAAGGCCTGTGGGCTCGGCAGAACAAGCCTGGAGCTGGGCTAGAGATGATGCTCTACACGTCAGACAATCCACACGGGAGAGTCACCCAGCAATGCACTGACTGTGGGAAAAGGTTTTGTGGGGGATCACACCTTTAATGGCCATCAGAGACTGCATGTGGGGCAGAGCCCTGCCATCTCTTTTTGGGCAGTCAGGGTTTTATCCTGCCATGGCAGACTCAATGGTTCATCAGGACTTAGAATTTAGAATTCAGTTTTGGGCCCCCCACTACAAAAAGGATGTGGACAAGTTGGAGAGAGTGCAGCGGAGGGCAACTAAAATGATTAGGGGGCTGGAGCACAGGACTTATGAGGAGAGGCTGAGGGAACTGGGCTTGTTTAATCTGCAAAAGAGAAGAATGAGGGGGATTTGATAGCGGCCTTTAACTACCTGAAAGGAGGTTCCAGGGAGGATGGGACTAGGATGTTCTCAGTGGTGGCAGATGTCAGAACAAGGAGCAACGGTCTCAAGTTGCAGGGGGCAGGTCTAGGTTGGACATTAGGAAAAAGTTTTTTACTAGGAGGGTGGTGAAGCACTGGAATGGGTTACCTAGGGAGGTGGTGGAATCTCCATCCTTAGAGGTTTTTAAGCTGAGGCTTGACAAAGCCCTGGCTGGGATGATATAGCTGAAGTTAGTCCTGCTCTGAGCAGGGGGTTGGACTAGATGACCTCCTGAGGTCCCTTCCAACTCTAATATTCTATGATTCTATGACTGTAATGGGATGCCACTCACCTCCCATGAGTGCCCCTGGTCTGGGGGTGTGTTTGCACCTCTCTGTCTGCAGTGACCCCTGTCGGTGGCCTTTCAGGCAGGTTTGGTGACACACACACAAGCCCTGGGTATCCGACCCAATCAGACCCCTAATGGGGCATAAGTCCAACAGAGCCTGTCTCAGTGACCTCAGTAGTATCCTTTCAAAGCCACTTTCTCTCTAGGTTACGGAGCTGTGTCACCTTTGACCCCAGCTGAGTCACTGTGGTCCTTCACTTCATTCGATCCCCTTCCAGGTTGTGTCAAAATTCTGTAATTGCTGACCCTCTTTGGGGTCCTCAGTTCTCTCTCTGAGCCTGGTCCAACTCCCTCCTCCTGAGTAAGCTACCCAGGTCCTCCCACTACAGCAGTTCCCAGCCCAGAGACCCTACAATTAGCAGCTTCCTGTTGCATCCATTTTGACTGCTCACTATTTCCTACAATTTTCTGGGCCACTTCCCAACAGGCCCCGGCACCTTCAGCTTCACCCTTACCTCAGGGCAGCCAAGTACCAAGTCCCAGCAGCCAGTCAAGAGCTCATTCCTGCTCCCCGGGTCCCTGCCAGCAGCTGCTCTGTACCTGCTTTTGGAGCGCCTTTGTCCAGCCAGCTGTACCAAACTTGCTCCTGTGCTTCCATTTAGGAACTGACTCTGTTCAGCTACTGCAGCTCCTTTTAGTGGAGCCTTCTGTATTCTGATTGGCTGCTACCTACAGCCTCTCCCTGATTGGTTGTTTTCCACACAGCCACTCTAGGCAGCCAGGAGGACTCACCTCTACGGCTCTTTCCGCGGCGGGGTGTGGTAAGACCATGAGGCCTCCAAAGTGGGCTTTGAGCCATGGTACACCCTGACACAAGGAGAGACTTCAGAGACTGACAAGGGTGACAATGGATCTGAGCTGGGCTATTGCTGCTGGTACATCTGTTTGGAAGTGTAGAATGGCTTTTCCTTAAAGATTACAGTTATTCATCTGTGACAAAACCTAAGAAGGATCCAGAATAGCAGCTATTCTTCATGTTCTCATTTAAGTCACAATTATGACGTGTCCCTACTTCACCATCCTTGTGCTCTCCTTCGGTGTCTGAAAGGATAGTGAATTTTAGGTGGGGTAAGTAGACAGGTGCCTCCCAGTCTGGCAGTGTGTGAGGACATGGGCGTGGAGTGAGGCCGGCACACAGGCTGGGTCGTCGCTGATGTACCACAGTGCTGCAGAGGTGTAGTGTTGATATGAACCATCCCTGCGTTAGCCCCCACCCTGGCCACGCTGGCCACCACTTCATGGACTCACCCCTGGGATCCCAGCTGCCCGCTGGTGAGCTGAGAGTGGAGACTGAACCCCACGTGCGGCTACCAAAGGGGCTTCTCCTGATCCCCACAATGACCGAGCAGCCCTGGTGTGAGACCAGCACTCTCCAGGCACTATGGGCCTGGCTCCAGTGCAGAGGGGTGGTGGTGTAAAGGCCGGCGCCATGTGTAGCCGCAGGGGGTGACATCCCACCAGATTAGTTCCCACCATTGTGGAGCTGCTTTCCCACCCCGGCCAGGCAGTTTGCTGGGCTGAGAGGATGCTGCGGTGAGGGGATGCCTGTCAGGAGGATGTGCTTGTGGCAACAGCTCACCCCAGCTGCTCTTCAGCCATGGTGAACCACGCCTCAGACTGCCCCCATCTGCCTCAGTCAGGGCAGCTGGGCAGCCATGTTTTCCTGGCCAGCCACCAAGGCTTAACACTAGGGCTGGGTTGAAGCTCTCCCCACTGTGCTATCCAGGGCAGCTCACCCCCATCTTCCCCATCCCTAGAGTGTATCTTCTGAGCTGCCTGAGCCACGGGCTCTGTGACCTACTGTAGAACTTGGACTGTCCGCTGTCAAGTTTTGTACCCCCGACATTATGCCCCCGAGAGTGTGATGTTGTGGGAAATGCTCCAGTTCCATAACTTTACTGCTTACACGCAGAGGCAGGGCGGCCTGGCTCCTCCTTGCCGATGTACATAATACGTACGTGCTATGCTGTCTTTCAATACTCTTGTGTGAGTTCCCTTGATCAGTGGGAGGAAATGGGGGCAGGCATTCCTGACCGCCCAGAGTTCGAGGAGGTTGATGTGGAGAGACACCTCCGTGAAAGACCATTTGCCCTGGGTTGTAAGGGCATGTAGGTGTGCACTTAGCCTAGCAGGGATGTGTCGATGGTGAGAATTAACATCAAGGAAGTTTGTGAAAAGAGGTTCCCCTTGCAAACATTTGCTGCGTTTTTGCAGCAGTGCAGGGAATTATTGACCTTGGTGGGTAGTGACAGAGGTGTGTCTAGTCTCTCTGTTTGGTCGGGAGAGCGAGATGAACCACATCTGAAGGCACCACTTTAGAGATCAGTACAGGTGTCAGAATTATTAATTTTCAGTTCAAAACCAGCACAAATGGAAGCAGCTGAAATAAAACTTCACAAACATTTTAGGAAACATGACCCCGGATAACGAGACATTCATTCAGTAGAATATTCACCAGTCCTATCTTATCAATGGGAGGGGTGTGTTTATTTCCTCGCAGTATGAAGTAATGGAATTGGGTTGAAGTGTAGAAGGAAGAGACAGAAATCATCTTACACAGAAAGCTGGGAGCGATCCTTGGTTTTGACTGCAGTGAATGCTGAGAAGCCTGACTGGCATAGGTAGGAGAGTGAAAAAGGAAGGAGCTCTCTAATAGCCCAGTGTGTTACGTCACGAAACTCAGATCCCACCGATAATCAAAAGTCTGCAACTGACATTTGTAAAAATGTGTGCTGTGCTGCCTTGTTGCTTGACAGGTCAATAAGGCTTTCGTCTTCAGTTGATGACAGCGTCTCTGTGTGGTTTGGCTAGAAAGTAAACAGGTTCCTGGTCCAATGATTGCATTTGTCATTGCCCACTTCAGGAGAGTATTCACAAAAGCGCCCCTGAAGGCCCTCTAAGTGCTTGTCGGTTATGTCATCTGGTGTTGAAAAGATGCAAACAGATCTCTGTTGCACACGTGAAGACCACAGTTCATGTTGCTAATGGTCGTTAGCAATGAAAACATTCACATCTCACCCCTGAAATAACACATTTAGAGAATTCAGTCGCTCTCCACTTGTAAAGTGTGTCAGTGATGCTCACTGGATATCCTTGTTATCATACCTGGCTGCCATATTCATGTTATCGGCAAGAAAAATATGGACGGCTTCATGCAGTTCACAGAGATTTGTCAGCACCTTGCCCTGGACAGCCAAGGAACTTCTGCATGTAACAACAACTGTGTGAAGTTGCTCCCAACTCCTCACATAAAATGGTAAAAGCCCTTGAATTAACCAGGCGCAACTTTATAAAGTTTGTCTTTTTTACTGCAGCTGACAGAACATGGCCGAGCTCCTCTGGCATCGTCTTAGCTGCCAGTGCCAGTCTGTGGATCATAGAATGATCCCAGGTTGCTGTAGGGGCACTTCCTGCAGCCTTGTTACAAGCCGGCTATGCCATCCTGTCACGGACCGTGCTCCAATGCTGCAAATTCCAAACCAACGTCCCCAGTCAAGGTCTGTGTCTCGAACAAAATTATTTAATAGTTTCAAAAGCTCTTCCCCAGTTGCTCATGTTGGAAGTGGACAGCAAATGGGAAATGTCTCATTTAATTCTATGGCTGTAGCAAAGCGAATACACACAAGTATCTGTGCAGCATTTGATGTATCTTTGAACTCATCCATCTGAGTGGAATAAGATGGGCTCTGTCGAACACTTTCTAGGAGCTGCTCTTTTACATCAGTGGGCCTCTCCGCAATGCTGCATGACACTGTGTGGTTAAACACAGCTAGCTGTCTGGCTGTGATGCTGCTTTCTCTCCTTCACCTTACGCAGAACCTGTGCTCCCCAAAGTGACACATTTCTGCTTTTATCATTGATGTGATGGTTTCACAATTTACACGTCAGTAAAATCCAACCCATCAGTCTGTTTCGGTCCCTAATGGAAGCGTGGGGATGATCCCGATGTTGTGAGCGTCTGCATTGCCCTGGTGGGATCTCATAGTGAAAGGATCTGCGTCCTCGCTCCAGCTCCCTTTACCCGGAGGCCGGCCTGGCCTCGAGAGCTCCCCTTCTTCTCTCATCTTTGGCAGAGTCTTTGTAACCCCAACAAGGGGACCCCAAGATTCTTGGGATGCTCGACACCCACCATCATCGTGCTCACTCAGGACAGGGGCTAGGGTGACTTTCTCATCACCGGCTACGTCCCTGACCTGCTTCTCACTACATTAAGTTTAAACCTGCTACAACTTGTTAAACAGAAGCTGTAAGAAAAATAAGGAAAAAAAGGAAGGTTAAAGGAAAGAAAGAGCCCTGCCCTGTGGGCCCCAGAAACCCCTAACCAACAGTTTCTTGGACTAAGAAAACTTCACAGTCTGTCCCATACACATCCCCCTGGACCCTGTCTGTCCTGCGCTGATGCCACGAAGAAGACGCCTTTCTGGTTGTGGCCACATGCCCTCATGGTCCAGCCAGGTCACTGTACGTGTGAGAAAGAAGTTCAGCCTTGCAGTTGCTTCCTTTGTCTTTGTTTTCGTCTGTCTGAAAGTGAAGCATCAGTTCGTCAAACTGAGCAAGAACCTGGCTCACACAGGGACCGATGGAAAGCCACCTAGAGTCAGAAAGCTGCAGTATGGTCAGTGGCTTCTTCCCCCCAGCATCGGCCCCCATATGGGTCACGTCTCCGCCCCCCCACCCAAGGCCAGACTTCAAGACCTACTTGTTTGGAAACCTCTCCTTGCACTGCCCAGTGTCCCGCCTTGTTCTCTCATGGGACCATGATGCTTGTAGGCTAGTTACTGGTGCACGACGGTGAGCTATAACAGCACAGTGTTAAAGCCCCCAATTTTACAAGGCAAATGGGGACAGACCCCTTTATTGGTCTAAATGATACCCAAAATGTCACAGATTATGTCACTTTGCAGCAGCTAAGCGAGGTCCTGTCTGGGAAACACTGAATCCCCTTGATGACAGAGGGCCCGAGGAAGACACATGGGTTCAGAGACTCTAGGGTCAGAAGGGACCAATATGATCATCTAGTCTGACATTCTGCACAATGCAGGCCACAGAACCTCCCCCATCAACTCCTGTAATAGACCCTGAGCTATTACGGAGTTATTAAAGTTCTCTAAAATCATGCTTTAATGACTTTAAGGTACACAGAATCCACTAGCAAGTGAGACATGCCCCATGATACAGAGGAAGGTGGAAAAAAACCTAGAGCCTTTGCCAAAACTCTTCAGAAAATACAGGTAACTTGTACTAGTTAAGGGAAATTAACCAGTAGAAAGGTGGAATGTCGGGTTCCAATGCTGATAGCAGAGGACGAGGGAGGATTCCACTGCTGATGGCAGAGGATGCGGGACGGATAAAGCACAACAACCAATATGATTGCAAGCAGAATCGTTTATTCCATTTTGCTTTCCAGCTTATATACCTTTTAATCACCTTTGCTTACAATAACCACGCAATTGCTGATTGGCTATTATATGATTTCACACACTTAGCATGGGAACAGCTTACATATTATTGGTAGCTTCTTAGCTTACATAGCTTTCTTGTTTACGACCTTGGATACTTTCTACTATCTAGTGGATGGCGGCCAAGTCCGCGGAACTCGCCGCCAGTGAGGCGCCTGAGTGAAAGTGGCCACCTTCCAGCTCCCTGTAGGCAGCCTCACTTGACCCGGTGTCCACCACCAGGCCTGCTGTAACTTTCCACTTAAGTAGGCATCAGGTCAGTGTATGGATAATACACTCCCACATCTCCCCCCTTTCTTTTAAATAGGCGCTCAACAAAACGCTCCAGACTACCTTGCAATAAGCAAATAAAACAGGGGACACAAATAAGGAAGAAAAGTACAATTCCCAAAATGATTATCCCCATATAACAAAATAAAACAAACCAAGAGGGCCAGCCAAAACTGCTAAGCCACTCCCATAAGGGATTATAAATTTGCATAATCTTATGCATATGATTTGCAAGGCACTGCAATAAAGCATGAACAAAATATAAATGATCTAATAAATTCATACAACACATGCCTTCAAAATCCTCACAACCGTGTCCCTGTGCCAACAAAAAAAATCGATAGCTGCACGATTCTGCAGCCGATTCCCACAGCTCCCCCCTTTCTTTTACACTTCCCAGCATGTGGTCAGTGTGAGACCCCGAAAACATGCTCTTTTACATATTTATACAAACAAAACAAAACAAAACAAAAAAAATACATATACATAAATTCTTGATGCTTATAGGTATATTCAAAGTATTACTACTATTACTATTAACTTATACGTTTCTATTTTTAAAAATATACATAACAAATACCATAGTAACAAAAAATTTCTACTTTTCTATCAAAATTGTCTAATCTCTCTCTCAGAAGGCTATATGACTAATTAAAACTAGTTGGCTCTCTCCTTGCCCGTTCTCTGACCCTGGCAAAAAATCAAACACTATGGAAAAAGGAAGGGGGGTGATTTCAGCAAAAAGCAAAACACTCAAAAAACTAAAATAAAGTGACTATAATCAAGCAGACAATTATTTTCCTTCAATCCCCCCTTTGAGCCATACTGTAATACCAGTGTGGCTCACTTATAAACCTGAGCTAGCTTTTGCTTAAATTTAATAATTTCAACTTAAGTTAACATTTGCACGACAGGCACTCTGGCCTTAACAAACCAACTAAAAACAGAGCAAACAGAGGGCAAAGTACCCAAACACTAAAAACAACAACAGGTAAAAATAACAATAAAACAAATTATACACACAAACAATTACTTAAGCCAGAATAAATTTGGTAGCCATAAAATTAAGGCATAAAATAAATCTGTGAAACCCCATGACATATCATCTTGGGAAATGGTATGGAATAATGATGCGATTTGTAAAATGTCATGTGCATTAAATTAGTAGTTCTTTTAGTAATTTTGACTGAATTGTCCATATTCAAATGATTTAAATCAGATTGTCTATCAGCCTGCAGCAATTAATTACAATTGATTATTTACATATTTACAGACCAATTATTTGGGAGAAGGGCCTGTTTTTTCTTCAGAAGGCTGCAAAAAAAAATTCAAAAATTCTCTTCCTATAACACTTTTCACACTTTCAACTGTCCCTCCAAACTCTGTAGTGTTAACTTCTCAATCTCTTTACTACATGGTGTTTAACACAATCAGAACCACGGGTATACCTTCTTCAAAATGCAAGGGAACATAACTACAAATCCAACAGTTAGACACATTTAAATCTGTTTGTAATTGATTAATTAATTATAAAGATGTGTCTGTATAGTCCAAGAAGCATTGTCTTTTATGGTTTAGTTGCTTGGGTTGTAATTGTACCTCAAAGTCATCAGGTTGTTGGTCTTCTTCCCCATGGATCTTGGGGATTTCCTCGACAGGTGTACCGTTAATCAGGAACTTGGATCAAAATAAAGTCATCCAGATAAGGCCAATACAGAACATCCAAAAGATCACTAGCCATACCCATTTAGGGAACCAGTGATCTGGGGAGTTTTTAAGTCTTTGGTGGTAGGGATGACATCGTGGTATATCCTCTTCGCTCTGGAGTGGTTTCAAATCCTCTTCGCTCTGGAGTGGTTTTAAATCCTTTTCACTCTGGAGTGGCAAATCCTTTTCTTGAGCAGGGGAGAGGTTACAAGCACTTGCACCCTGTTCCACTGACCTTGTCATTACAGGTGCAGAGGTTCTTTTACAGTGTCAGGCATGTATTCAGGACTGGTAACCTTGGCACTTTACAACAGTGTTGGTGGTGAGAAGTACCTGGAGTGGGCCTTTCCAACACAGTTCCAGGGCTGTCTGTCTTGGTGGACCCTTTACGTGAATCCAATCACTGGGCTGTAGATCATGACATGCTGTTTGAGGGTCTTGGGGAAGGGCTTCTTGGACCTGTGAACGAAAAGCCTTAACACACTTCATTAATGCTTGACAATAAGTCAAGTCAGTTTCATCAGCTAAATTAATATCCATTAGGTGAGTTGATACTGGTAGAGAGCTAGAAAGCCTCACGGGTCAGCCCATTAGGATCTTGTGTGGTAATAGTTCAGTCTTTCTGTTACATGATGATTTTATACTTATAAGGGCTAAAGGCAGGGCATCTGGCCATTTGAGGCTGGTTTTATGGCAAATTTTGGCTAGTTTATTTTTCAGAACACCATTCTGTCTTTTCACTGCCCCTGCAGACTGAGGGTGATGTGAGCAATAAAAGTTCTGTTGGATATCAAGAGCCTTGCAAACTTCTTTTATAACTTGACCTGTTACTGTTGGTAGACAGAGGGATCCCAAAGCAAGGGATAAGTTCCTTCACAAGCCTTTTGCTGACTATAATAGTGTCAGCCTTTGCACATGGGTAAACTTTTACCCATTCAAAAATAAACATACAATTACTAATACATATTAGACTGGACCAATATAAACACAAAACAACATAAATATGGCCTAAAATGCAGAAAGGACTGCAGCCTTAACAGCAGAGTCTGTTACAACATACCAATAAACTAAACATTTAACAACAACAATAATAAAAAATAACTATACAACATTTATAAAGCAGCAACATAAAATTCATTTAATATGGAAGCCTCCCAAAGTGGGGAAGCCTTTTTGTTTTTAGAATTAACCATAATTATGAACAACACCAAAGGCATAATGGGAATCATTAACAAATTTACCTTCGGTCAGGATACAAACTGTAGTTACAGGAAAAAAATTAGCTTCTTGATCAGGGTTCACAGAAGGGAAAGGGTTACTTTTAATTACCTCATGTTAAGAACAAACAGCATAATCAGCCACAAGAATACCTTTAAAATTTCTTTGACAGGAGCCAATAACATAGAAAATCAATTTTGGGTTCTACAAAGGGTGGATAACAATGAGGCAGGATCAAAAACTGGACATCGGGTGAGTATAATATGACCTGCAAACAACAAAAGAATTTTATATTTTGTTAAACAAATATGAGGTACAAAAATAATAAGTGGAGAACCAAGAATCAAAGTTTCCGAGGTTTTACCCAAGGCAGCTACAGCTGCAATGGCACGGAAACAAGGTGGAAGCCCTGCAGCTACAGGGTTCAGGGCATTACTATAACAGGCAATGGTCTTATGCTTATCCCCACACAATCTTACACAAAACAATAAATATTTTCCAGGTTTCCTAACAGGAAAAATTGGGGTGTATCAGAGGATTCAAGTAGGCACAATGATTCCTTGTTTAAGGAGAGATGTAATCACAGGACATATTCCTTTTGTATGCTGGATATTTCAAAATCCTGTCCCTATTCAAGAAATACAGCCAAAATAGAATTTTCATTTTCACAAGGAAAATAACAAATTAATCCCATCTGGTAAACAATAAATAATACAATCAAATTTTCCAATGTAAATGTCTACCTACCAGGTTAACTGGAGAATAAAAACTTAAAAAAAAAAAAGACATGCTGATTAGAAATAGGTCTCAAAGAAACAGATAGTGGTTTAGACACTAGATGCGGCATTAATTGGTTTACATTCTTCCTTGATAAGGGAATAGAGAAAACTCCTAAACTTTTAAGGTGGATCTGCTGACTTCAGTGTCTAGAAAGTGTTTATAAAACATTTTACTGGTTTTCCATCAATAAAACAAAACACATAAAAACCTGATTAATCTATTAACAAAAAGGGTGCATTAATAAAGTTACCATTTCTCAAACTGTCCTAATATAAAGGTTGAGTCTGGTCTCGGGGAGGAGGTGGTGGTGGCCCAAATGTCCACTCCGACTGGCCAGATCGTCTTGGACATTCTGCTTTCCAGTGTCCCAACTGTCCACAATAGTGGCAGGAGGAATCCCCTGGGGCCAAAAAGGTACCACGTCCTACTCCCCAACCCCGGCCTCAACCTCTCTATATACTCTTTATCTAAATTTTCACTTTTTCCTTTTTGGAGTCCTTTAGACTCCTTACCCGGGACTTATGCAGTCTTTCTTTAGAGTTTTCACCCTGTTTGCATTTTATCTTTGGCCCCCCTTTCTCCTTTTGGCCATAAACCATGTTGTTCGAACCAAAATGCTTAAGGGCCCGATCCTTATTTTTTGCAATTTCCCATTATGTTTACCCACTCCCTCCCCCTTTCTCAAAGGTTTTTAGAAACAAGAGAAGAGAAACGGAGAGAGAGATAAGGAGAGAGAAACAGAGAAGAAAAAGAAAGGAAAAAAAAATCTCCTCTCTCTCTCTTGAAACACTTAAGGTAGCACCTAATTACAAACAGTTTTTAAGATCCTTTTCACACACTTATTATACCACATAAGAGAAGTCTGACTGCCACTCAGTACTTCTGTACTTCTTCAGAGAAACCTGCCACTTAGTATTTCTTTCATTTCCCATGGTAGAGGTCTCTTTAGGAGTCTTATTTTCCTATGTGCCAGTATTTATCACACGCTTTGGCCGTCACCGACCAATCTCCTCGCGGAGGTATGGAACTGCGGTCCAGGTCTCCACACTCACTTCGTTCCCTACTGGCAATACATGAGGCGTCTCATTTCCCACTTGAAATATTTCTCTCACTGCCGCTTGTACCCCCGCTTCAGCCGCAAGGTTCTTCACCATCCTCCTTGCCTTATTCCAGGTCTGACTTAAGGCAAAGGCTTCCTTGTTGCCATGGGCTACCGACTCCCATAGGTCGGAGCCCAAGTATTCCCAGACAGTCTTATCAAATACAGTACTTGATTTTACAAAAAAACCCTTCTTAGTTCCCACTTCAATAAGCAAGATAATTCATCCGGGGACACCTTTTCCCCTTGGCGCTCTGCGATACATATAAAAAATTCAAGCACCGTTTTTTCTTCAGCTGATGCAGCGTTTCCCATACTTAATTAATTAGCCGCTCACCTTTGAGCTCAAACACGTCCCTCTCGGACGACCACGCCTCTGGACGACCACGTCTCTCTCGGACGACCACGTCTCTGGGCGAACACGTCTGCCTCTGGGCGACCACGCCTGCCTCTGGGCGACCACGCCTGCCTCTGGGCAACCAGGAGCTGCCTTCACCGCAGTATCTCCTGTGATCTCATACACGTCCCTCTTGGACGACCAGGAGCTGCGTCCAGCGCAGTACCTCCTGCAGCGGCTATAACTCCCGCGTTTCTTCTCCCTGCCCGACGCACAATCCAATCCACTTGAATTGCAATCACGTCGGGGTCACCATTTGTCGGGTTCCACTGCTGATAGCAGAGGACGAGGGAGGATTCCACTGCTGATGGCAGAGGATGCGGGACGGATAAAGCACAACAACCAATATGATTGCAAGCAGAATCGTTTATTCCATTTTGCTTTCCAGCTTATATACCTTTTAATCACCTTTGCTTACAATAACCACGCAATTGCTGATTGGCTATTATATGATTTCACACACTTAGCATGGGAACAGCTTACATATTATTGGTAGCTTCTTAGCTTACATAGCTTTCTTGTTTACGACCTTGGATACTTTCTACTATCTAGTGGATGGCGGCCAAGTCCGCGGAACTCGCCGCCAGTGAGGCGCCTGAGTGAAAGTGGCCACCTTCCAGCTCCCTGTAGGCAGCCTCACTTGACCCGGTGTCCACCACCAGGCCTGCTGTAACTTTCCACTTAAGTAGGCATCAGGTCAGTGTATGGATAATACACTCCCACAGTGGAAGCCATTATTTCATAGAATCCTAGAAGATAAGGGTTGACAGGGACTTCAGGAGGTCATTTAGGCAAACCCTTTGCTCAAAGCAGGACCAATCCCGATTAAATCATACCAGCCAGGGCTTTGTGAATCTGGGCCTTAAAAACATCTAAGGATGGAGGTCCCACCACCTCCCTCAGTAACCCATTTCAGGGTTTCACCACCCTCCTAGTGAAAAACTTTTTCCTAATAACCATCCTAGACCTCCTGCACTGCAACGTGAGACCGTTGCTCCTAGTTCTGTCATCTGCCACCCCTGAGAACAGCCTAGCTGCATCCTCCCTGGAACCCCCCTTCAGGTAATTCTAGGATGCTATCAAATCTCCCCTCATTCTTCTCTTCGGCAGAGTATACAAGCCCAATTCCCTCAGCCTCTGCTCATAAGTCATGTGCTACAGTCCCCTCATCATTTTTGTTCCCTTCCACTGGACTCTCTCCAATTTGTCCACATTCTTCCTGTAATGGGATGCCCAAACCAGGACACAATACTCCAAATGTAGCCTCTCCAGAGCCAAATAGCAGGGAATAATCAATTCCCTCCATCTGCTGGCAGTGCTCCTACT
Organism: Emydura macquarii macquarii; assembly: GCF_026122565.2. Taxonomy (NCBI): domain Eukaryota; kingdom Metazoa; phylum Chordata; order Testudines; family Chelidae; genus Emydura; species Emydura macquarii. Next base: position 174,122 of record NW_027130928.1, read on the forward strand.
AAGGCAGCACAATATGCTATTAGACTTCTTGGCAACCAGGGCACACTGCTGACTCATATCCAGCTTCTTATCCATTCTAAACCCTAGGTCCTTTTCTGCCGGACTGCTGCCGAGCCACTCGGTCCCCAGTCTGTAGCTGTGCATGGGATTCTTCCATCCTTCATCTTTGCACCTGTGATTTTTCTATTAAATAGACTTTTTGTTTCTTTTAATATCTGTGCAATGTGTGTCCCAAAATGAACTGATAAGTGAGGGCAGATTTCATGTCTTCAGGGAGGACAAACAGAGGGGGAAACTCCAAGTTATTCCAAGTTAAGAAATAAGAGACCGATTTGGGGACACTCAGCAACAGAGAGAGCAGTGCTTGGTGATGGATTGATAAGACATTAGGTTCTCAGACGGAACTGCCACAAGGCTGAGCTCAGCCAAATTGGGACAAATTGATTAATGAGGAGACATCCTCTCCCCCTACTGTCACGCAGGTTTAAAGTCAGTGGCCCCAGGCGATCACATTCTGCAGGTGTATTTTCCCACTTTGTCACGAAGCTCTTTGGTTTTGACCCCATAAATGATAGGGTTGAGCATGGGGGGCACAAGAAGATAGAGGTTCGCCAAAAGGATGTGAACATGGGCAGCGATGCCCTGACCAAACCTGTGTGTCAGGGCGGAGAAGAGGTAGGGAGTATAAGATAACAACATCACACTGATGTGGGCTGTGCACGTGTTGAGGGCTTTCCAGTGGGCTTTCTTGGAATTGATCCTGAGGACGGCCCTGATGATCAGCCTGTAGGACAGGCCAATGAGTGTCAGGTCTATCCCAATGATGACTAATGCTGTCATCAGGCCATAGGTCCTGTTGACTCTGGTGTCCCCACAAGACATCTTCACAACAGCCATGTGCTCACAGTACGTGTGGGGGATAACTTGGTTGGCGCAGAATGGCAGCCTCCTCAGTAGCAGGGGCTCTGGCAGAACCACAAAAACCGCTCGTGTCAAACCCACTAGCCCTAGCTTAGCGATTCGTGCGTTGTTGAGGATGGTGCCGTATCTCAGCGGCTCACATATGGCGACATAGCGATCAAAGGCCATTATCACGAGGACGGCTGAGTGCATACCAGCAACCGCATGAAGGAAGAACATCTGGGTGAGGCAGCCATCCACAGTGATGCCTTTGAAACAGAACCAAAATATGCACAGTGCCTTCGGCATGACACAGGTAGACAGGCCAATGTCTGTGAGTGCCAGCATGGAGAGCAGCAGAAACATGGGCTTGTGCAGGGTCGACTCTTTGCCGACAACAAACAGAATTGTGAAATTTCCCAAAAGGCCGATGATGTAAAACATAGAGAAAGGGATGGAAATCCAGATGTGGGCATCTTCCAGTCCCGGGATGCCGTTTAGGATGAATGTTGATGGATCGGAGGGGGTGAGGTTGAAAGCCCCCATGAAATGGTCGAAATGCCGATCAGGCTCAGTAATATTTAGGGTGCCTATGACGGGAGAGAAGCAGAGGGAGGAGGGTCATGCACTTGAGAACAAATGTCACGGTAAATATTTCTTTGTAACAAAATATCTAGAAAGGGTGGTGAGCAGTGATCTGGATTGGTTGGTAAACTGGGTAGAAGCAAAAAATATGGGGGATTCTATCGTGGGAAGTAGTGACTCTGAACAAGATTTGGTGGGCATAAAGGGGTAATTAGTTAAACATGAGCTCCCTGTGTGACCCTGTGGCCAAAAGAGGTTGTGTGATCCTGTCATGATAAACAGGAGAATCTCAATTAGAGGCAGAGAAGTTATTTTACCTCTTTCTTTGGCACTGGTGCAACTCCTGCTGGAAAATGTGTCCAGTTCTGGTATCCACAATTAAAGGTACATGTTGATACACAGAGATAGTTAAGGGGTGACTTGATAACAGTCTATAACTACCCAGATAGGGAACAAATATTGAATAATGGGTTTTTCAGGGTAGCATAGAAAGGGCTAACACCATCCAATGGCTGGGAGTTGAAGTTAGACAAATACAGAATATAAATAAGGTGTGCACTATTTAAACATGGAGAGTAATTAACCACTGGATAAATTTACCAAGGGTCATGGCAGATTCTCCATCACTGAGTATTTCTAAACCAATATTGGATGTTTCTCTGTAAACTCTGCTCTAGGAATCCTTTGGGAGTAGGTCTCTGGCCTGTGCTATGCAGCAGGTCAGACTAGATGATCACAGTGGTGCCTTTTGAACTGTGTATCTGTGAACACGTCCATGCAGCACATAGTTGCAGCACACACTCGGGACCAGGAAACTCCCAGCACTGGCCTGGGAGCAACAAGCAGAAAGAAAAATTGAATTTCAGCAGTGATCCCCGCCTGTCCATGTACCCCCCACTCCCTGCCGCACAACCCCAGTGCCACCTGCCTGTCTATGTACAGACTTGTCCCAACCTGCACAATCCCCAGCCCTGCCACACAGTGATTCTACTTACCCAGGAACAAAGCCAGGTGCCAGACACACCACACAGTGACAGCTCGTACAAATATCTACACAGCCTGGGTTAAACTCTGTGTCTGGCTGCACCGGGGAGACAGGGGGATGGAGGGGCTGCCTGCACAGCCTGTCTGGGGGTGAAAGGAACCCCAGCAGCAGCTCAGCGTGTGCAGGGAAGAGGAGAGACACAGACCCGAGGGGAGGGGAGAGAGGACGTGGAGACTAAAAGCAGCCAGCATGAGTAACTCTTTCTCAAAACAACAAAAAGTAGGAGGTCTCGTTACACCTCTTTGTTGTGTGAATTAGGCAGGATGTCCATTTCCTATTTCACCCTGTTTCAGGACTCCGTGCCTCTGTAATCTGGATACTTCATGTCCCACCCCACACTCACACCGTGTGTGGTATTTGGATCTCCCCCAACCAGATTTCCGACACAGCCTTGTTTCCTCTAAGTCAAAATCTTCCTCTTATTTTTACTGTATTTTGGGCTTCTGGTCCTCTACAGAACCAGATGCAGGGGAACAGAGAGAGCAGACCCCCCCTACCTGAAAAAAATTGTCACCCTAATTGTTTTGAACCTCGAAGTTGTGAGTTTAAGATTTCAACTACTCTCCTGTCAGTTCTTCCCTTGTCCGGTTGAGCTCACCCATCCTTAGAGCCCGTAGGACGACTCCAGTTGGAGGGTCATGGAGGCTCATGGACGGTGAAAATCAGGCCTTTCATTTAAGTCCCTAAATGTGGGTTTGCGGTGAAATCCTGGCCCTGATGGGCGTTTTGCAATTGATCTCAACGGGACCAAGATTTCACCCTTGGTTTCAGATCCTGCAGCAGCGAGAGTTATTCTGTTACGGTGCTGAAAGAGTCTGAAGGAAGATCCCAGTTTATGTGGCACCCTGAGACCCGGCATGAAAGATGGAGATTTCAAAACACAGGGGCCCTGGTTTTGCTCTCAGTGATGCCAGTGTCAATCTGGATTGATCTGGAGTGAAGGCAGAATGTGAGAGCAGAATCTGGCCAGTCTGTAAAACCTGTAAAACCCTGTGTGAAATCTTTGGTATCACAGATAGTCACTGCAGAGGCTCGAACTTCATGTGTTAATCTGGCAGTAAAGTTGCTGAATTTGAAAATTTGAGCAAACAAGAGAAAAAAAAGGAAGATACTGAGACAGATAGAAGGACAGTATAAGAGACAAGGTAATTATCTTAAAAACAACTGTTTGTCTAAGCAATTTACAATAAATATTTAGTTCCAATTTTAAATCCCTTGGTGTTTCTCTCAATACTAAACAGCTCAAGTCTACATGCATGAGTATTCCTTCCCAGATTGTTCTTGACTTGAACCTTTCCTGAGCCCTTAGCACTAACATTATTGCAGAAACAGGTGACTCACCAAAATCCCACGCAGCAGGGAGAGGAAATCTCCTTACTGTGACCTGAGAAAGAGTGTACGAATCTCACGTCTGACACTTGCAATTCTGGACAGGGACCTTTATGATTTCCCTGTACATTCCCTGAGGATTCTGATGTTGGCCAGGACTCCGGAACAATTCCCTGTGCTCCATGAGCAGGTGGAAGGGCAGAAAATAAACTCAGGAGAATTTCAGCGTAAGAACCTCTCCAGAGAGTAAAGAGAAAATACACTGATAGTGGAGGCTCAGTTTGTCAGGGCTAACTGAGTCTCGCAGACTTGACAGAGTTGTCCTTCACTGCTAAAATCCCAGAGAGAAAAGAAGAGCAAACGGTTAGACATGCTCATTTATTTCTCATAATTTCTATGCTGCTACTCTATTGTCATAGAATCTGAGCATCTGCTGCTACTCCCAGCTTCTGAGCCCAGGGCTGAATCCCTGAGACTGAGATGTGCACGTGAAAAGGCTCTTGCGCATACTTGTTTCAAACGTAGGATTTCCACACACAGTAACAGTCCCTCCCATCCGATAGCCTCTCTGACAGAGGGCAGCACAGATTGCCCCAGCTTAGTCATAAACCCCTCCGGGTGCAATATCCTGCCATGGGGAAGCGCTGTCCATAAAATATGGCTGTGGGGAATCATGAGCTTCCAGGCCATGAGATGGATCGACTTCAGATTCAGATGATGTAGGTGACCTTGGTCCTGGGTAATCAGAGCTGGGACCTGAGGGTGTCTAATTGGAGTCTCCACCAAAAGATCCAGATGGGCGGTGAACCAATGTTGACGAGGCTAGTCTGGGTCTATCAGGATCATGGAAAGTTTCTTCCCTACTGACCTTCAGCAGAACTCTGTATATGAGTGGAGTGGGCAGAACACATAGCAAAGATGGTCCTTTCAATGTAGAAGGAATACACCTGATACCAATCCTGGGCTCTGGTTCAGGCAGGAGCAGAACTGCAGACACTTCCTGTTGTGCCTTGTTGCTAAAAAGCCTGCATGAGGAACTCCCACCTTTGGAAGATTTTATTCACGGTGTCTGGGTGAATGGACCACACATGGTTTTTAGAGGGATCTGCTGAGATGATCCGCTTCTCATCCTGGGTCCCCAGAAGTCAAGAAATATCAAGATGGATTGAGGGGTTCACACAGAATTCTCACAGGGGTAGAAATACCTGCACTAGGGATAGGAGTGTGCTCCACTCTGTCTGGTTTTTTAGAACAACGCTGTCATGATGTCTGTAAGAACTGACACGCCTTTGCCCTCCAGGTGGTTCTCGATAGCCTGAACTGCTCTGAGCTTTATGACGTTGATATGCAGCAAGAGCTCCACCTGGCACCAAAGACCCCAGATGAGCCCTCCACCCCAATGTCAAGGTGTTCGTAACCAGAGACAGTGAAGGGTGTCGTCTCGAGAATCTGACCTTGAGCACACCACCAAAAGAGGGTATCGGTTACTAAGGGAGAAAGTGTGACCACCATGTCTAAGCGGTCCCTGACTGGTCCATACATTGACACTAGCCAGGACTGAAGAGGTCTGAGACTCAATTTCGCATGTCGCACAACATGGGTGCATGTGGCCATATGCCACAGATGTTTCAGGCACTGTTTTGAATGGTGGTAGGATGGCTTCTGAGACCTTCTGTGATGGTGCCCCGGGCCTCTGGAAGGAAGGCTCTGGCCTGGACTGAATTGAGGACTGCCCCTCTGATAACTCTCTCACATGTTCAAATAATACTTGACTTTTGAACACTTATTAACAGGCCTAGCTGCTCGAAGTTTCTCAGTATTAAGCTCACTTTGGACGCCACCTGTGCCCTGCTGCGGCTTTTCATCAGCCAATCATCAAAGTGGGGGGAAACCTGGACCTTTTGTTTCCTAAGAACAGCTGCAACAAATGACAGAGGACACTTTCAGTTACAGAACTCGCTGCTTTTATTAGTGACCAGGTACCATTTCTCTGGGCTGGGCCTCACCCCAGGCAATGCACCAGACAGCCCAGGGCTCTGGTGACAGCCACATCCCAGAGCTACAGTAGGTCACAGAGCCCGTGGCTCAGGCAGCTCAGAAGAGACACTGCAGGGCTGGGCAGGATGGTGGGTGAGCTGCCCTGGGTAGCCCTGCCGGGAGAGGAGGCCAAGCTCTCTGCTAAGAGAGGGGGCAGCAGCTGGGCAGGGACCCAGTCTGTGCAACCGGAGCAGAGCTTGGGGAGGGGCTGATCGATGGAGGGAGGCCAGAGGAAGGTGGCACAGGAACAGTGCCAGAGAAGAGAGACGGCCAGAGCTGGGGGACTAGGAGCAGACAGCCCATCTGTGACTGGTCCCAGCCTGGGAGAGCAGGGATGAGTCCTGGCCATGCTGACAGCTTGGGAGGTGGGGAAGGACTCTCTGGAGCCCAGGGGGGCAGGATGCCACAGCCCAGGGACTGGGAGAAGTCATGGCAAGTGGCAGCCATGACAGGGACTATCCAGAGAAGGGAGAAGAGCCCCAGACAGGGGGAGAACAGGCCCAGGGGCGGCGATGGGCGATGGCCAATGGCATCCCAGCCTCTCTAAACGGAGAGCCCACCCACCTAACTTTCTATGACCACGGCCTATCAAAGGCACTTCTACTTCTTGGGGACTGCCAGAAGTCAGTGTGACATAATTAGGCAAGTCTGTCAGATAATCCAGGCCTTGAGAGAGTCTTTGAGAAGGGTTTGAACTTTTTCAGCCTCCTACAGTCCTGAAAAAGAGGCATGGGGCAGTATGTGGAAATCGGATACAGAGGAAAATTAAACTGCTTGAAAGGAAAATGGACCCGGCAGAGAATGTAGAAGAGAGAGAGGGAGCCAAGACAGAAGAATTAACATATGGATTAGGGCTCTCCTTTAAACTGGAGACAAAAATGAACCCATTCCATATCTAAAGCGTGTCTTCTGTACCGTCCTAGAGGTGAGAGACAGTTATGCGCTACAGAGAAATATGCTTGGCACAACAGGAAGAAGCGCAGTAGGAAAGGACTGACTGCACATAAACAGGTACAGTTAAAATTGGATTTACATTTTTTTTGAGACCGTTCCACTTGTTATTTTTTATAAAAGAAGAAAGAAACTGTACAATAGAAACTGTACTTTCGCCCCCCCCCCCCAAGACTCCAACCCCCCAGCAGTGTCCTCTGTTTGGGAACTTGAAATATGGTAACCCTACCCATGAGGGTGGGGTCTGTAGTCTGTGAGCTGGCATGGGCTGGGGGTAAGTCACTGCCCTGTCTGCTCCCCAGGCCCCGCAGCCTGACGTCATCTCAAAGGGAGACAGACAGACGCTCATGCGGGCACCAGTAATAAGTGCCAGCCATCCACTGGGAAGGTCATGGTCCCTGAATGGGAACCGTGTCATGATGAGATGGAGCCAGGCAGACTGTAAGGGAAGCCCACCCCACAAGGCAGGCCAAGAAACACAGGGTACCCAACATACATGAATCCGTTGGATATGAGCCAAGTTTTCCCCATGGAAACAGACATTATCATGACATGCTGGGACTTTGTGCTCTGCTACGTCCCTTGTTTCTTTTGGTGAAATATTTTCTTGAAGGCAGCCAGCTTTCTCTGAGACATAACAAGTACAGTGGTTTCGTTATTCTGCCTTGTTAAATGACAAGGATAAGCAGAGACACCGGCTGCTTACCCATCTCATACTTGAATACTGATAATGTGTATAGATGTCCAAAAGTTGGGGGATCGTAAATAATGAATTTATGAATCAGGACAGGTCACTGATTCACAGCGATCTGGATTTGTTGGTAAACTGAGTCGAAGCAAAGAATATCTATTCTAATATAGATGTGTAGACCTAGACATCTGAGAACAAAGAAAGCAGGCGATGCTTACACAATGTGTGATTCTATCCTAGGAAGCAGTGACTCAGAATAAGATTTGGGAGGCGTGAAGGGATAATTAGCTAAACATGAGGTCACAGTTTGACCCTGTGGCTAAAAGAGCAAATGTGACCCTGGCATGATAAACAGGGGAAACTCAAATAGAGAGAGAGACGTTATTTTACAGTTTTTGGCACTAGATGTTGATACACTGACGAGGGATCAGAGAAGATCCACAAGAATGTTTAAAGACTAGAAATCCTGCCTTACAGTGATAGAATCAAAGTGCTCAGTCTATTTAGTGTAAGAGAAATGGCTAAAACGTGACTTGATAACAGTCTATAAGTACCCACACAGGGAACTAATATTGAATAATGGTCTTTTCAGGCTAACATAGAAAGGTCTAACACCATCCAATTACTGGAAGTTGAAGATAGACAATTTCTGACTATAAATGAGAAGTACAGATTTTAAACACAGAGAGTAATTAACCATTGGAGCAATTCACCAAGGGTCATGGCAGATTCTCCATCATTGACAATTTGTAAATCAAGGTCGATGTTTCTCTATAAGCTCTGCGCTAGGAATTCCTCGGGGGCAGGTCTCTGGCTTGTGCTATACAGGAGATCGGACTATTATATATACTGCAATTCTCTGGCTTGCTAGGGGAAAGAAGCCCTAACAGCAGCGCAGAGACACTCGGGTTCAGGAAAGCTCCAAGCACTGGCCCGGGACTAGCAATCAAAAAGAAAAATTGAATTTCAGCAGTGCTGCCTGTCTGACTGTGTGCACCCCCTCCCTGCCCCCACAACCTCCAGCTCTGCCACACAGTGATCTAACTCATCCAGGATCAATACCAGGTGCCGGACACACCACACCATGACAGATATTACAGATAACCACATAGCCTGGGTTAAACTCTGTGTCTGTTTGCATCAGGGAAAGGGGAGATGGAGAAGGAGCAGCCTGCACAGCCTGTCCTGGCATGAAAGGAACCCCAGCAGCAGCTCAGTGTGCGCAGGGAAGGACAGAGGGGCAGACATGAGGGAAGGGGAGAGAGGATGTGGAGAATAAAAGGAGCCAGCACGAGTAACTCTTCCTCAGAATGACAGAAAGTTTTAGCGTATTCCTGCCAGTTGGAAACCCAGACACAACTTCCTGATGTTGCTTTTCCATGTTGACAATTGATGAAGTTGCCACATGGCTTTTGTGGGATTGGTCAGAGGAGGAGGGATGGGATGGATGGAGGAAGGTGTCAGAGACAATCTACTACCGTGTGTCCACTTTAAAGTCGCCCCTCTGGCCCCAGAGATTGTAGGAGTCCTAGTTATGCCTGTTTGCTGTGTGAGTTAGGCAGGATGTCCATTCCCTATTTTACCCTTTTTCAGGACTCTGCACCACTGCGATCTGGATACTGCACGTCCCGTCCCGCACACACACTGTGCGATTCTGGGTCTGCACCACTGCTTGGTTTCCTCTAATCTGAAAACATGCTTTTATTTTAACTGTATTTTTGTGCTTCTCGTCCTCTGCAGAACTAGAGATGGAGGAGAGCTGTCAGTATAAGATTTCAGCTACTCTCCTATCAGTACTTCTCTGGTCCAGATGAGCTCTCTCATCCTGAGAGGCCACAGGATGACTCCAGTTGAAGTCACCGGAGTCCCATGGCTGGAGAAAATCAGGCCTTTTAAGTCCCTAATTGTGAAATCCTGTCCATTGATCAGACTCGCTACCTCCCTCTTATACCCCAACAGTTACAGAGACATGTCAATCAAAAAAACATTACACAGCTGATCAAACAGATCAATCACTGGGAAGCAGTAGAACTACAGACATGTCACATGCCACATGTCACAAGCGACACCTTAGAAGCCTGTAAATTTGGAGATTCCACCATCTCCCTAGGCAACCCATTCCATCTCTTCACCACACTCCTAGGGAAAATGTTTTTCCTAATATCCAAACTAGACCTCCCCCACTGCAACTTCAGACCATTGCTCCTACTTCTGTCATCAGCCACCACTGAGAACAGCCTAGCTGCATCCTCCCTGAAATCCCCTTTCAGGTATTTAAAAGCTGTTATCAAATCCCCTTTCATTCTTCTCTTCTGCAGACTAAACAAGCCTAGTTCCCTCAGCCTCTCCTCATAAGTCACGTGTCCTAGCCCCCTAATCATTTTTGTTGTCCTTCGCTGGACTCACTCCAATTTGTCCACATCTGTAGGAGGGGCGGGCCCAAACCTGGACACAGTACTCCAAATGTGGCCTCATCGGTGCCGAATAGAGGGGAATAATCACTTGGCTCGATCTGCTGCAGTGCTGCTATAAATGCAGATCAGGCAAGGATTCCCAGCCTTGCAATTTGGTTTTTACTGACATGAAGATTTGATGTTGATTTTTTTTACTGACATCACTAAAAATACCATAAACAATGCAATATGTCACAAAAGTGGGTACTCACTTTACAACATTTTCATGGCCAAATTACCTACGGTGTTATTACAAATATAAACTCTGTGCTTGCGATATTCCGTACATAGGGATTTGGAATTACGCAGTTGTTTTAGCTGTTGTTAATAGATCGATCAGGTTCTTTAGGCGTGTGCAATAATAGAAAACAGGAAATTGATAAAGTCATGGTCAGTGTAGTTTTTTGATACAAGAAGTGATTCTGAATGACAATAAATGTCAAAACACAATATGTTTTATTTCTACCCAATTTCACAGACATTTTCATTTATTTACAGGTTTATGGCCAGTGTTAATATTGTACATTTTTTTTATTGAACATCCAGAAATTTACAGATGGTTGGCAAGCAGCTTGCAATGGAGAGAATTAAGAACTGCTATCTACAGAGATTGAGGAGACAGTAGGTTGGGAAGCTCGTCTGAGTTTAAAGCTATTACTAGATGCCCCCAGCACCCAGATCTATTTGGTGTTTACCTCTTTAAATCAGCATTAAGAACCAAATCCTTGACTTTTGTAAATCAGTACTTCAGTAGAGCCGCACAGATTTACTCCAGCTGGGACTCTGGCACTGAGTCATAGAAGTTAGTAATGGAAACTGGTATCAGACTGCCTGGTTCCTTTCTCTGGGAATGCAGGATTGAGCCCTAGTGAGTTTGCACAGCCTGCATTTAACAGACTTGAGCTTTCTGCCCTTCCTTTGGGAGATTTTCCTTCATTAATAGAACAAACTTCATGTAGCTCATGAAGTTGATGCAATATCAGGTCCTAATTTTCCCTCACTGAAGTTCATCCCCAGACTTTCTAGTCAATCCCACGTGCATCTCCCTCTGCTGTTTATACCATGCAGATGGTTGTAGAGTTTTGGGCTAGCTTTGGGACGTTAAGCACCTAAACCTGTTAGCTTATATTTAATGCCATTTGTGCAGGGCACCCTGAAAAATAGCCCTTTCTTGGCTATGTCTGAGTAATAGTTGCCTCTCTGAAAGTGCCTTTAGAAAGTGAAATGACCTACAGAGCTTGCTTATGTTTGCAATTTTCTCTTCTGCCATTTGATTTTCCATCACGGTGTAGAAAGCAATCAGCTTTGGGATCTCTCCGAGGCAGACAGACTCTCTCTCTTATCTGCATTTGCTCTCTCCTCCACCGTGCATATCACTGTTGCCATTAAAAATGTCAACATTTGCCAGCAGAGGGTTTGGTGTATCCATGATGAGGTGGGAGGGTTGCACTGCTCTAGCCATACCAGTATCGTTAAAGCAGTATCATTTTTATATGGACACAAACCTTTAATTTAGATCAAAACAGTCGTCCTTCAATACTGCTGCAGGCGATCTTTTGGCAAATTCTTGACTTTTAATAACAGCCACTGAACACATTGGTTTATTTGTGTATTTATTGATCTTTGAATTTCACAATGATCAGTGTGCTCTTTCCTACTTCACAGACATTGGGGTAAATCCTCCCTGGTCAAACTATACTGAAAACAATTGCACATTCAGTAGGGAATATCATAGAATCATCGAAGATTAGGGTTGGAAGAGATGTGTATTTTCTCTTTGGAATCAACCACTGGGTCCCATTCTGACCTGATGTACAGCTGCAAAGTCCTCCATTACACCACTGATGTCCATCTGATTGCATAGGTGTGACTGGGGGCAGTTCTCTGATGCATGAATCAAGTTGAGCATGGTAATCAGTATTAAGAAAGCAGTTGCCTCCATCACCTTTGACAAACTTTACCTCACGTGTCTGGAACAACAATCTGCTATCCCTGAATACAAAGGTTTCCGTTTATCAGACTCATATTCTCAGTATCCTGTTTTACATCTGTGAAAGCTGGATCATATACTCCACGCAGGAGTAGAGATTGAACAACTTCCACCTTCGCTGTCTCAAAAAAATCCTTAGTCTCTTGGGACCAACATATCACTTGAGAGAACCGGCCTACAGTCTATGCACACTATACTGGATGCTCCCAGGCTTTGCTGGCTGGGACATGTGGAGCACATGCCTAAAGCTCATCTACCGAAGGATGTCATCTAGGGCCAACTCAAGAACTACCTGCGAAAAAGACGAAGGCCAAAGCTCTGTTACAGCAACAAGGTCAAGAAGGATCTTAAGAAATTCAGCATTCCCTGACAATGGGGAGAGCCCTGCCCACAACCGCTCACTCTGGAAAAGCCGGGTCAAGGCTGGTGCAGTCATCTCAGAGAGTTATAGGAGGCTGAGGCCCATAGACAAGCCAGGAATCAGAATGTGCTCCAACCTTTATCTGATGAGTGGACTTGTAGCCACTATGGGAAGGTCCTGCTGCTCATGCATTGGTCTCTTCTCCTACACTATGGCTATGCACCACTGACTTACTTTGTCGTGTTCCTTTCATCTGTCAAGATGCTGGATGGCCATATGAACAGGGGGCAGTACAGGTATATTTCAACCCTTCTATTCTATTCAGTACCTTGAGAGTGAAATAAATCAAGGCTTAGGCCAATATTTTCTAAATGGATTTCAGGTGCCCAACATGAGACACTTTAACGAGGCATGACTTGCAAAAGTCCTGAGGATTCACTGGCTGAAAATCAGATGCCTTTAATGAGCTTAATTCACACTAAGCGACATCCTCAGTCAGTGTGAATAGGAGTAGCCTCTTTGGCAGGAAGAACGTCAATTTCCACCATCAGAGGATCTGGGCCATTGACATCTAACAGAGGCATGAAACTGTACTACAGCACTTTTGGCAGTCGTTATGGCCTCTGGGTCTATACAGTGAACAGTGTTTTTATTTCATGGACTGACATCAAAAGGAAAGTTACAGGGACATTATGTCGACAGTCAATAATAGTATTTTCAGTCATCAGATATTCATCCACATAGGTGCCCTTAAAATGCGGGAGCAGAAAACCTGGATGGATTTCTCGCTGTGTGTCCCATTCGTCTTGATGTTGGTAAGGAACGGTAACTATCCTCTTTGTTATGAGGACAGAAGAAATCCTCCAGAAGCCCTTGTACATTTTCCTTTTTTTTATTAGCCCTCACCGATCTGGTTATTGGCATGTATAGGTTTAATGCCTGTTAGATTGCTTTTGACGCCTGCATCATCCAGATATTCTTCATCCATACCTTTGGATGAATGGCCTTTCACTGCTTCAATGCAATACATGATCCTCTGAGAGAGACCTCATACTCCCCAATTCAGTAATAGGGAAATAGGAGTAGCAATTTTATCTAGGGGCATCTGTGTAGTCTTCCAACTCCTCTTCCTTATAAAACACTTCCCCTTCTGCAGATCCAATGTGCTCTCCCACTCATGTGGTTTGCAGCAGGATGTGTGTATCCCACATTTGCCCCAAACCAAATAGTTCCGTAGATGGATATGCAAAATTCTCCATCCAAAGAACATCCAGTCATAACACTGCTTCCAAAGGAGAGAGTGTTCTCAAGGGAAAGGGAGAATTTCTCTTTGTAGATTCTTGTCAAACCATTCACTGTCTCAAAGCATTTCTCTGTTTGTAGTTTTCTTATATCTAATAATATTTTTTCTGTGTTCTCTTGTCATTGTACCTTTCAGAAAGCATTTTCCCAGATAATTTTGACAGTTATTGAACCACTCAAAGTTAGATTGTGTTTGGATCCAGAGTTTTGGTTCACATTGTTAGAGAGATGGGGCCAGATGTGGGTTTGCATTCAGAAGATACCAAAGTGTGAGGATGATCAGAGCTGGAGTTGCCATCTGGCTTCTCTTCTCAATTACTTCACAAAGCAGAACCATGTAATAAAATTTGTTCAGAGGCCAAATTTTATTTTGGCCAAGTTGATAACATTGCAGTGATATAATTGAAGGAAGTTACTGAGGAATCAGTGCTCCTTTCTCATTTCTTTGCTGTTGTTGCTAGGACATTGATCATGATTTATTGAAAATCATGCTATAAATATGAAGGCAGTTCTGTTCTTCCCAAGGTAATGTTGAATGTAATCTCAGCTGTTGCAAAGATCACTTTAGAGCAGCCATTGAAAGACATGAAGAGGGGCTTGATCCTTGACTAATTATTAAGTATCGTTATATGTACTGCCGTAGCATGTCGAAGAACCCAAACTCCGGGGTCCTTACTTACACATCCGTGGCCCAGTGGATGGTCCAAATTAGCCAGACAGCAGTTTAGCAAAGCCAAGAGTTTATTCTTTACATAAAGAAGGTGGTCCCCATATGCAAGGGGTGACCTTAAACATTGTAGCCTGATTTTCAAGTGTATTAGTAATTTCATAGGATTATAGGTTTGACAGTTGCTTGGATTAAAAGGTTCTTGTCCTAAATCAGGCTCCAGAAGAATTGTATAAGGACCCCCGGGTGTACAACAGGAAGTTTCTTAGTGATAACCAAATTTGTATAATTTTATAAGTTCTATTAGGATAACATAAAATGATAGACAAATGACTGATATAGAGAAAATGAACAATCAAATGGATAATAAAATCTTAATTTTAAAGACTCATAATATATATATTTCTATGATATGCTTTGGATTAATATACTCACACCCTTCCCTGGTTGAGAGAGATGTCTGATTCCTCAAGTCTTGAGTAGAGTGATGGAATAAGTACTGCTGGAGAGCTCAGAGCTATAAACTAAGACTACAAATAAGACTATAAAATGAAGAAGGAAAATCTTAACACAAACTAAAGAAACTTCAAGCAAGAGTAAATGACAATTGCACCAAATAGCACGATCTTTCCCTTCTTATACCCCAAGAATATGGGTCCTCCTCTGAAGTCCATATTTGGATTTTCCACCCCCAAATTATTGGGGTATGCATACTCTATAGGCTGGTAGGTTCATGAATATTAAGGATATTCATGACATTTTACTTCCCATTTCAAAGATTCCATTACCTCACCTTTTATGCCTGACATTATTACTTTCAACACTTGTCTAGGCCAAAGGTCCCGAGTATGTCTGCTAACTGCTAACTCATTTAGGACAAACATGACCATATATGTCTTGCTTTTGTTATAACATCAACACTTTCAACACTAGTTCCCGAATATGTGTATAATAATAATAACGTAGCTGTCATCCAGGATGTCCTGTAAGGTACCTTGCATTACAGCAAAATATATATAAATTTATAATTCTATATATAAATTTATAATTCTATTATAATCACACAATCATAGTTAAATCTATAAGAAAAGATATATATCTCTATATAACGCAACCAAGCAGGCTAGTTCTATAGGCTACAACATACATTTCTAAAAGCTTTTATAGCCTTACACAAACAAGTTTCCATGGCAGTACATACTAAAACTACTTATCTAGAAATATTTTAGCCTAGTACTTTTCAACTGTCCCTATCTAAGTTGCAAGGTTTTCCTCCACATTCTGTCCCTCCCTACACTCAGGCCTCATAACTATTTTGTTACTGCTAAACATTCTGAGACTAAACATCTGCTAAAAAGGCACATTCCATATCAGGCCTTTGCAGTCATTCCTACAG